>NC_092209.1:63003548-63148315 GCF_043381705.1 Parasteatoda tepidariorum
GGGCGGGACGAGGTACAAATAAACAATAAACAATAAAGAGTTTTCAAAAATTCTACAAAATATGAATTAAGGCATTTTGTGCTTTGAAGAAGGGACACGTAAGACCTTGGTTCTGCCTTAGATGTCGTGCAGCTGTGGTGTGTTTAGTATAGACACACAACAAAAGGGTTACCGGTTTTACCCCGAGAGCAGAGGTTATCGAAACGAGACAGAACAGTGCCACTATAGGAAAAAATCCTTATTATTCGTTAGGAAATGAATCTTTAGTAAACGTATAATAAATTGGACTAAAAATAATTTTCATAACTCTAATGACCAAAAAAGATAAATAGCTTAACAAGAGAGTTGACATAGCAAAACAAGCCTATCTACTCAGATGCCGTGAGTTAATCAACACGCCAACATGGTATGTTCTTCTTCTTGACTAGTAAAGTGAAATTCAGAGTTTGTCTGCTGGAAAACAGCACTAATTTTCGCACAATCGGGGAAACTGATATTACCCAAATACCCAGTCTTACCCCACTCTCCCCAGCATTAACCCTTTCTAATTACACTAATTTTGAAAACAAAATGTTTATTAACAAAATTGTGGTGTTTTCATGTCATTTTAAAAAAATTCCTTGATTACTATCAAACAAATATTTGTTAATCAATATTTAAAAAAGAAAATCTCTTTTAATTAATGGAGAGTGTATACTTTTTGTTAAGAAAAAATATTTGAAAATTTCAAGCTTGTGTATGCTGTGAATTTTTATAAAATGTTCCTTAAAAGGAACACTTTTTGATATTACAGTTACAGTAATTCTGCTGCGCGAAGAAAGTGACCAGCGTAACGGACTTATTTTTAAGTGGAATCAAGTTGTTCCACTCGATAAATACCATTGGGGAACAAAACATATAAAGATGGTCGTTATTTCAACTTTTTTTATAAGCTTACTTATCATTTTCACCGTTATATATGATAGGTATATATTAACCGCAAAATAATGTCAAATCTCACTTAAATAAAAAAAATAAAAGTAATTTTTACAAAATTCCAGAAAAGTCATGTTTAAAATACCTTTAAGAGCAGAAAATCCTCTTGTCAAACATTATCATATTTGTTTATTATGACCAGCTCAAGTCGGATTCACTAAAATACTACCGTTATCCATCACATATGAAGAAAATATTAAATAAGATTACAGTTTAATGAGAAAGAATGTCATATTTTATCTTGTTGTGATCAACGTCGTGATGTCGTCATAGCAGAACGCAGAAACATATTTTTCACGAAAGCTCATTATGATACTCAAAGAATGAAAATAAAAAAAAGTATTGTCATTTAAAGCCCTCGCATAATCCACAACGATCCCTTAAGTAGAGGTACCAGCTTACAGCTCACTGAGACGCGAAAACCAAAAGAGATTCTGAGAAGCAAAATTTCCAATGAACTGACATTCAAGGTTTAGAAAGTTTTAAATATATGCGTTTTTTTTTTTTTTTATTCGACTTACACATGGGTAATGTTTACATCGAAGTTTCAAAATTAATAAAAGACGTTAAATGGAAAGAAAGTTATTTTTAAGTCTGTTTTCAAACTGCATTCACGACAGGTAGATACTTTATTAACGTTGCACTAGGGCTGCACAATGGGCTATTGGTGACGGTTTAGGAAACATCCGAACATCTGAGGATGGTTCGAAAGCATGCCATCGCAATTTTGATCCTCTGCAGAGGGAATGCTTTCCCTGCTTTTATAGACCGACGACCTGCACGCAAAGTCGAGCCACTTACTTTAGAGCAGTTTAACGACGACCGATACCGCGCACCCTCGGTCTCTACTCTGGCTGATGAAAGTGGTTCCCCACCCGCTGACTGACCACAGCCAGTGATGCTTGATTTCGATGTTCTACTGGGAACCATGTCTTTTCAATCAGTTCACTTCGGGACCGCATTCACGACATAAATTGTCAATGAGAACATTCAGATAATTCTTGCACACGTGGACAAATAATTTCGTCCATTAAGTTATCAATATCCCACTAAACTCATTTTTTTGTAAAGTTATGATCTGAAAAAAAACTTTTTATAGTTGGTTCAGATTAAATTGCACAAGAGCAAAATGCATTTATGCTGCGCCAAATTGAAATTAGAATTAAACAGATGTAAAAACAAAAGAGAAAAAAGGAAATAATAATTACTTTGTAAGAGCAAATACAACTATGGCAACTTCCCTGCCATAAATCCCGGACTCAAACAAAGAAGGTCCTTCTGTAGAAAATATGATATCAGAGTCTAAGTTTAAAATAATAAGAAGAATAAAAATAATTTGTGCTTGGTAGTCCTTGGTTGTCACTTGGTTGCGCAACGACATTTATCTGACCGAATTTTATGCCCGATATTTTTTTTTAGGCCGGTAGAGTTTTTCCCCTGATAACTTAATAATAAGTTTTTATGTGTTAATAAGTTTTTTTCTCCTCCGAAATGGAATAGTACCCATTATAGTTAATACAAACTAATTTCATTTGATAAACAGAACCACAAAGTTAAGTTTTCCATCAGTTTTAAACAGTTTTTTTTATCCTGAGTTTAAGTCTTAAGCCATATCCGTTTTATCAATGATATCTTCAGCTCATATGAATTTTATCATAACTTACTAAAATGAATTGAAATTTTATGATATTTAAATTAGGAGCCAATTTCGTAAGAGTCAGGAAAACATGAATACTTAACATTTTTGATTTTGTAGATATTTTAAGGATACGTTGTTCATGCAAAACTATTAAACTCGTGTTTTTTTTTTTTTTTTTTTTTTTTTTTTTTTTTTTTTTTTTTTTTTTTTTTTTTTTTNTTTTTTTTTTTTTTTTTTTTTTTCAGAAAAAAAAAATCTTGTTTAGGTGTTAAAAGCTGCAGATCTTCTAAAGTTTTTAGAAAAATTCATCGATTTTCAAATTGCTGTACTTTTTGTGAAACAAGTTAATCACGACACTCTACATTATTTTATATTCTGCTGCATTCACACTAACTATAAAAACATAAATACTTTTAATGGAGTACTCTGTACTGAAGGTCAAAGTTCATTCAATTGCCTTCGAAAGAAAGCTATATTGTGCTTTGATTATCAAAATCTACTAGTACCAACAGTGAACCACAAAGGTATATATTTCTGCAAATACATACTAATAAGTAGTACCTAAAAGATAAACATATACGTGGTATAGCATGACCTTAAAATTGATTTTAAGGCGAAAAAAAGATCGAAATTGTACACAACTTCCGAAATCATTAGGTGCATTCGCCAAAATTATACTAGTATGAAATTAACCTTAAAAGAAGCCATTGGAGCAGCAGATACAAAATAAATATTTAGACCTATGGTTGTGTTTTATGTGTACTATCTCAAAGTTCTAGAGGATCTTCAATTTCGATTTTTAAAAACTTCAAGAAATGAATTGTTTTTTCGTCGTATGCCTGTTTAGGCAGTGGGGGTGCGATTGTTCCTTTTTTTCAGTGGCGCCATCTATGGCCAGGAATTCGGCTTCTGCCATGCCATTCACACAACCACAACCCGGAAAAAGGAATTGTTTCGCAAAAATAAAAATTGCTCGTAACTAATAGCTCTGAATCAAAAATATATCCTGAAAACTTGACGAAAATCAAAGATATCAAGCAGCCAAACCTGCTCCCGAATATACCCGATTCAAAATTAATATAAAAAAAATAAAAAACTGGGTTTTAATTTGTTGTTGTTGTTGTTGTTTTCGTATGCCTATTTTAGACAGAGGGGTGCGATTGTTCTTGTTTTTCCAGTGGCGCCATCTATGACCAAGAATTCGACTTCTGCCACACCCATACGTCACACCCGTATATAGGGCGGACCCATTTATATATCCATTCATCCAGAGATCGTAATTTTGACTTGAATCATAGAATGATCGATATCCAATCCAGTACCCCCAGAGGTATTGATTTGTTATGTGAAGATGGGAGGAATTTACGACTCGACAGATTTAACGTACATCAGTCACCATTTACTACACGGGGAGACTTCTTCTGGTGGGGTTCAAACTCACAAACTCTCGAACATGGGCCCAACGTCCTACCTACAAGGTTATCCTGGCCTTGGGTTTTAATTTGAAATGTGGTTGCTAAAGCTTTTAATGTTGCAGAAATTTCAAGTCTATTTTGTTTGTATAATATTTGATTTTACTGTTTCTTTCATAGGCTATCGAGGCCTTCAAAGGACTCATCGAGCTTTGATGAAAACGCAGGCCACTCAGACTGAGCTAACATTTAAAGCCCGTTTCCTTTTACCAGCATATCTCACTCTTTCACCCAGGGCAACCATGCCTCAGTTGCTGCCAGTCAACCAATACCCACCTTGCCAAAGACCACATAGATCCAAAACAACATCTAGGCACAGAGCAGCTTCTAGCTCTGCTGGAGGTGTAAGATCAGCAAGTAAAAGCCAATCAGCGCACAATACTTTGGGCAGCGACAGTGACGACGAGGTAATGTATATAAAGTAGTTAACGAATAAATTCTTTTAAATTCTTGATGTTTAAAATTATGTTCTCAGTTAAAGTTCAGTAGCAAACATATTAGTTTACACTTTTGCTTAAGGCTGCTGCAAGTAAACCAAAATAACAGGCTTTCATATGGTAACTGCCGTAAGCAACGGCTCAATCTAACGTATATTTTAGAAAACAAAAGTCTACGGAGAAAATTAATACGTTTTTCTCTTCATTAACATAGAATGTGACTTTTCTTCAGTTTCAAAACTGATTTCAATCGTTTCGGCATACACTCTTATAAATAAAATTCTCACTTTTGGCAATTCAGCAATCCTTGAGCTGTAAAGATTCATTAATTTTGAGTATCATTTGGTCGCAAAATCACGCGACGCGAACTCTCAAATGTGAGACGAAAATGTTTCCTGAACTCGAAACCTTATCGTAGGACATTGTGGGAGATAATTAACTAGAATGACGAAACCAAAACGAAGTATATACAATTGAAAATGAAGAGACTGAGCCGAGCCGACAGGGCTATATGGTGGTTAAGGCGTTGGTTTCGAACCAGGAAAATCATGGGCCCGAATCCCGTAACGGGAATGGGTGTTATGTATATTTGTTTTATCTATTCTTCAGGGGTCTTTTAGATGATACTGATCCACCTATACGGTGACAACGATAAAGTGATTGTTAAAAATGTTAGATACATTAGACACCACGAGTTTTTTTTTTTTTTTTTAATAGAATGACAAGAAATTTGTTTAATTTTGACGAAATTTGTTTCCTTAAAGTAGTGACGATATTTATTTCGTCACTTTGTTGACATTTCTGCTCGGAGCACATACCAGGAAATGGTTTCGTTGAAAACGAAGATATTTTCGTGAAATTTAAGTATTCCTTTTTCACACAGTGTTTACAAATTCTTCATCTCTAGACCATAATGTAAGCAGTAAACAAATGAGGTACAGTTTCGCTCCACGATCCCATTCTTTTTTTCAAAATTTCAGCCGGATAAAGAGAATTTTTCTCCGACCCAAAAACAGTCACTTAGTTTTCCATAGAATATTCCTTTTTTTCCCTTTTTTAATATGTGGTAAGTATCCAAACCGTGTTAAAAATCCTCCCGTTCGGATGGAAAGTTTTCCAGTTTAACTCGTTTATCTCTAGTTTCTAGTTTATCTCTAGTTTCATTCTCTTTCTGATATTATTTTCTTGTTTTGCTCGCTATTCATTTATTCATCCAACAAGTATAATTGGTTTTACACTGTCATATAAACGTCAATAAACAATTTGTACCCCTAAACAGGTCAAATTCAAAAGTTTATACCTTGATACAACCAGTGCGGTAGCTACTGTAACTAAATAATTGATAAAAATGGGAAAAAATAAACTGAAAATTTAGCAGAAATTTCTAGAGTTCCTTTGCTATAAAGCATCTTAATAGAGCCGTGGTGGCTCAGGGGATAGAGCTCTCCCCTCCTAATGACGTGACCCGGGTTCGATCTCGGAGAAATAGATGGTTGATTCGAATTCCGTACCGACCACAGTGCTGACCTGAAATATCCTCAATGGTAGACGGATCATGGGTTAGAGTCCCCTTACCGTCAGACTAACCGTGGAAGGTTCTCGTGGTCCTCCTCTCCTTGTAAAGCAAATGCGGGTTAGTTCCATCCAAAAATCCTTAACTAAGACGATTTCTCCCAATGCTTGATCCAGGAGTTCTTCCGGATTGGATTTATAATTACAATTCTACGGAGTTAACCCTTAGTAGTCGTAAACCCAAAATTGGGCCGGCTGTTCAACGATCGATATATAAAAAAAGAAAAAAACATCTTAATAGAAGTCTATTCTATCCACATAGCTCAATATTTCTTTTTAATATCATACACTATTACTATACTGTTAATAATACTATTCTCTCTCCCTCTCTCTTCTCTGTCTCTCTTTACCTCTCTCTCTCTCTCTCTCTTCACTTTTTTTCTTTACTAACTCCTTAGTTAATGAACTTTGTAATTCACTTATAATTCAGTACTTAAACCGTATCAGAACTAGAACATTTCATTCAAGCCTTTAGAAATTCCATTTAAAGAAAGAATTTAAGGCATAAAAACTGGGAATTTAAAACCTTTTTTTTATATTTTAAAACGAGAGTAAATTACGCTTTAGCTTGTAATTCACAAGATTAAAATAACTCAGTTGTGATATTTTTCCAAATAATTTTGATTTCCCAAATGAAATGAGAAAGAAACGCTATTTTATCTAATAAAAAGGTTTTACTGAATCTGAATAAAATATATCCTTTTTATTGTGAGTAAATAAAATTTTCAAAAACCAATTTTGCATTTAGTTTAGAAAGATTTGCATTGCTCCCAAGACAATATGCTTTTATTGAACTTTACAAACTGTTATGGTTCCAGTAAGCACAGCCCTCATAAAAAATTTAGTGCTTCCTTCTCCGAATTCAATATTGTGTAGAGATAATTAAACATCGCGAAATATGTTCAATTTTAATTATTGTACAAAAGAACCTCTTAAGTTTGAAAACGGAAGCATAACAACGTGCAATATTTGTTTAAAACTAAACCTTGGTCATTAAGTTTATAAATGCATCCCTTGGGAAATAGGATATTGGTGAAATAGTTTAAATTCTTGAGAAACTTTTTTTTCTTTTTTCAATAAGGCTTTTACGAAGTACTCTTTAGAAATATTTTCTTTTAAGGATGTCGTTTCTCAATATTGAAGTACACGAAAACATTAAGATAAAAGATATGATGTAAGAAATAGTTTCATAAAATAAAAACTCTCCAATATTATCAACGAATTTCTAAAACCATGAAGTATGTTCATGTATCTTATTTCATTAAAAAAGAGTACTTTTAAAAAAAGAAAAAGAGCACAATTATTTTTGGAAGTTATCCTATAAAAAGTGTTTTGTAATACCAACCCATAGTATGTATATTTTCAAATTCTTAAATCTAAACTAGGAAGAAACAAAAACCTAGCGTTAAAGTGATAAAGAGGGGAATGAAAATTTAAAAAAAAAAAAAACAATTTGATCGTCTGATGATACAGGGAAGTTTAAAAGGCTATTATTATACATCAAAAAGTTCCTCCCAGAAATCAAATAAATTTCCGTATCTCCTGTCACATGCATCTTCCTCAATAGAATTTAATATCATTTTTTTTCTGACTAACTTAAATGACTACTTGAGACCCTAATGTATACACCACTTTTTTACCCGTGCCAAAATTCCTGATGGTTTATGTTGGTTTCAATAAGATTCTTGATGGTTCAATACATGTTTATTTTCCCCATCATACAACAATTTTCAAGAAGTTTTGATGTTTTTGGTGATCCAACAAACTCTCATTATTACAAAATGAAAAATGTTGCTTTAGTGTTATGATGGTAAACCATCATAACACTTTTGATTTTGATGTACCTCTATTATCGACCATCATATTTTGATGCAGATATTGTTTTACCATTATGATGGTAAACCGATAAGTTATGTTTATAGTTGTTGGACCAACAAAAACTTTTAAAAAATGATGAGAAATATTGTATGGCCATTTGAGGATCAATCAACAAGTTGTGTTTATTAATATTGGACTAACAACAACCATCGAAATAAGATGGAAGATGTTGTTTTAGTATTGTGATGGTTCAACCATCATGTTATGTTTATTGATATTGGATCAACAACAACCATCAAAATAAGATAGAAGATGTTGTTTTACTATTATGATGGTTCGACTATCACGTTATCTTTTTTATTATTGTTGAACAAACAGTAATTCTGAAAATAAGATGGAAGATGTTGTTTGACTATTATGGCGGTTAACTAGGAAATTATGCTTATTACTGTTGGACCAACAACAACCATCAACAAAAGATAGAAGATTTTGTGTGGCTATTTTGCTGGTCTACCTACAAGTTGCGTTTATTAATTTTGGGCCAACAACAACCATTAGAAGATGATGGAAAATGCTGTTTTTTTTCGATTATGCTGGTTCAATCAGCATATCATGTGTATTATTGTTAGACCAAAATCAAATTTCACTATATCATGAAATATGCTATTTTACTTATATGTGCACAAGTGTCACACACTCGCATGAAGTTTTACTAAAAGCTCCAAAGATATATTCATAATTAACAATGATACCAAAATTATATTGAGAAAAATTGCTGAATAAACAATAAATTCTTTATATGCCATCTCGAAACTTTAACCAAAAGGAGGTAGTGGACTCAACCAAAAACAATCTAGAACACTTATAAAGGCTGTGTGAGCATGACAGTGAGAAAGCAGTATCTTTTAATTTACTTTTATGCTACCATGGATGGTGTTTCAAAAAATTCCTTTTATCAGTTTTTAAGTGCGTCACTGAAGTGCATCATTTCTAATCAAATGCAATTAAAATTGATGTAAACCTACAACTTTTTACCCAAAAAAAAGGTAGTGCACTCAACCAAAAATAATCTGAAACACTTATAGAGGTTGGGTGAAGATGACAATGAGAAAACCGAATCTTTTATTTTACATGTTGTGGTGTTTGAAAAAATTCCTTATGTGGAGTTTTTAAGTGCGTCACTGAAGTGCATTATTCCTAATCAAATGCGAATGAATACTTTAAAAGTTTTATCTATTCTTTCTGTCATAAAATTGTCTATAAATTAAAAAAAAGTTCAAGAAGACTATTAGAACTTGAGTAGTTAGTAATTTTTTGGAGCTATGACATATTGGATTGCCTTTTTAGATTTGCAAACTTCAATTTTTTTGAGGTAACATTACGATTCTTTCGAGTTTTGCGAATTCTACCTATTTCTTACGATTCACCAGTCACATGGTCCCGAAAAAATAAATGAACCACCTAGAATAACTTTTGATCTAATGATCGGTTCTTCAAGTTCTAGGACTCAATCTTAATGATTCGAGGTAGTGATCTCAAATATGCTCATTAATTAGTGAAGACTGTATTTTAAGTTACTAAATCGCCCCCAAAAACGCACTTTCTCTAAATAAACACACCTTTTTTTCGATGGATTCGGATTTCTTTCTCCCAAAATATAGGGATAGCCGCAATCTGGGAAATATGGAAAGGGTTAAAAGTCGTGTTTTTAAGATTCGATTTCTCAGGAATTATTCGACTGACGATCTTGCTCCAATTTTATATTTTGCCATTTAAAATTACAAAAAATTTTATACCTTACAATACAAAAGTTTTTTAACTATTATTAAATAAAATAACAAAAAATAATAAATATTTACTAAAAGTTGAATCCTGCATAAATATATTCTTCGATAAACGAGTTTTATAATTGTGTGCAAAAAATTTTTAATTCGTTTAAAAAGTACTCGAGTTATGATGAAATACACAAAAAGTAAAATTAGCATTAAGAGGTTCAAACTTTGGATCCCTCTCCTTTCCAAACTATTGTAACCATATTTCCCGGATTACGGCTACCCTCCTAAGAGTTTGGGAGTTAGAAATCGGCGAATCAATCACAATGGTATTAAGAATGGCGAATCTATCATAACAGAGGGTATTTTTATTCAGAAAAAATGGCGTTTTTGTGTATGATTTCGTAACTTAAAATATCGTCTACACTTATTAGAATATAACAAATCACCCTCTTGAACCATAAAATTGCCTCCGAGAACGCAAAAATCCGATAATTAGATCAAAAGTTATTCAGGGTGGGTCATTTTTTGGTACACTGTACATTTCATACAATAAAAAAAATAATTTAATAGTGCATCTCATATTAGTTTTCTCTTAGTAAGGGTGGTCATTACTGAACATCATTGCATACAGCAGATTTTGAGGAGCACTTTCTGCTTTTAAATGTAAAACTTTTGTTGCATGAATTAAACCTCTATGATAATTTGACTGTAACTTAGGAATACATTTGAAAAGTAATTAAATAACTCCACTTTTACAAATTAATGCTTTTCTAAGTTTTGTTATTGTTTAGGTTAATTTGATTAGAACATAAATGTATCCTATAATAAAATATTTTAATTATAGTTAGTGCGAACCATAAAATGCTGAATTATACTTTTTAAGTAGGATGCTTTCACCATCATCATCCTAGTTGGCTAAACAGCCCAATGTAGGTCAAGCCTTTCTCTGAATATTTCTCCATAACGACTTCCGATTTTTCTTTGACCTCCAATTCTTTTCATTAATTGAAAGAAAATCAGACTCCACCGAATCAGCCCATCTTAACCACGACTTTCCCCGCTTGTGGGGAAAGCCGTGGTGGGTCTAAAAAGCTATATCTTTTTCTATTGTATTGTAATCACTCATTCGAATCGCATGGGCTATCCAACTTCTTCTATTTACTTTCATGCATTTAGTGATATAAGGTTATTTATAAATCTTGTACAGTTCAAAGTTAAATCTCCTTCTCACGTTATTGCTTTCATTTACAAGTAGTAACGTAGGATACTTTATTTACGTCAATTGTTGTTACTTTCAAAATTTTCAGAGGTGGTATGCTATCCATTTATGCCTGCAATTAAAAACCAAACACCACACTCATAAAGAATTGTATTTCAACATCGATAATGTAAATATTTTTGAAAGCCTGCCATTTTTTTTTTCAATTTAATCTTTAGATTTCATTGTGTCTTATTATCATTTATCTTTATTTACGGTGTAAGAAATGCTTGTATGCTCACCCTAATATGAACTTTGCAAAAAGAAGTAAATGAAAAAGTTATTCTTTCGTGCTTAATTATTATCTGCACACACTTTGTTACGATGGATTTAGTTGTCTAACAGAATGAATAAAATCTTACCTACTTTCCATCTTCGTTCATTGGCGCGTTTTGTTTGCTTCAGTTACTGCTTAATTACTATCCATTCGAATATATTATGTTTATATTATCATCCATTTTGGTTACAAATATTGAAATATAATTTATAGATATGGGATTTTTCTTTAGGACGTTTTGTTAAAACTTTTAGAAGAATATCATTATAGCACATAAGACAATCGATAAAGAAAAATCTTTTTATTTTATTACTGTATGATAGTTTAATTTCCTCATTTGCTCACACGAACTGTATCAGTTCAGCATATATCTTTCAATTTACTTTTCTTTACGCTGCGTTACTAAAACTCTCAAAGAAATATTATTAAAAGACAGTGAAAACAATAGATAGAAGCAAAAACTATTTGTCTTATTACTGTAAGATAATTTAATTTCCCGATTTACTCACACTTAGTGTATCAATTTTGCATATCTATTTCAATTTACTTCTCTTTACATTGCGTTACTAAAACTCTCAAAAAAATATTATTAAAAGACTGTGAAAACAATAGATAGAAGCAAAAACTATTTGTCTTATTATTGTAAGATAATTTAATTTCCTGATTTACTCACACTAAGTGTATCAATTTTGCATATCTATTTCAATTTACTTCTCTTTACATTGCGTTACTAAAACTCTCAAAAAAATATTACTAAAAGACTGTGAAAACAATGGATAGAAGCAAAAACTATGTATTTTATTGCTGAAAGATAATTCAATTTCCAGATTAATTCTTACTCTATTTATTTCGTATATATCTTGGAATTAACTTTTCTCTATACTGCGTTACTTTCAACGCGCAATTTATATCTGAAAAATTGAACATCAATTCTCTAATACTGGATGGAATTTGAGCTGTATATTTTTTTAACTCAAAGGTGATGGAAGTTGATTTGTCAACCAAACAACAAAGGCTGATCCGTTCCACTGCCAGTAGGGCTTCCATTCGGAGGCAGAGAGCGGTTGAAGAGGAAATTATGGTTTCTTTCAAGCCTGTACCATCTCCACCCAAAGGGAATGTTGAGGTATGCTTTAGCATATTTTCTGACCGATAATAAGTCCAAATGAATATTATTCTTTTGATAGTCGTGGCAGCAAGGAAGCTTTTTATTCGAAGACGCATTCATTTATAATAGTGATATTTAATGCTCCTTCATAACTAAATCCAAATAAAATACATGGTGTTTCAATGCGAATAAGACAACCTTGCACGAGATGCACAGGGCTCCAGGAAAACAAATAGCATTAAAAATTCCGAAATGAATCAACGCAAGCTATGATTAAACGAAGCAACAAAAAAGATTTTTAAAAAAATCGTTGCTGTTAGTATAATGTTTCTTAATAATGTTTTTCGAAGAAGAATCAAAGCAAATCATTAGAGATTTCAATAAATCATTAGATCAATAAATCATTAGAGATTTCAAAATGAATCTACGCAGTCTCTGATTCGAAGAAGCAATAAAAAAAACTGCTACTCGTTAGTATAACGTCATCTTGACAATGTTTTTCAAAACTTTTTCACCAAGAAAAGTTTTTTAAAAAAAGTTGACAATTTAAGTAACTTACACTTAAGGCAAAGCCATAATTTTGAGCTATCTATGCAATGTTGTCATAAAGAGTTATCTGGGCTTTAGAACGAACAAATATTATTAATTTTTTTAAATCACTTTTGACAATATTTTTCCATATTAATAAAAATGATAAAAAAATCTTTGAACTATCTAATATTTTTACAAAGCTCTATAATCCGAGATAATTCAACATTGGAGTAACTTTTTAAATATTAAAAAATAAAATCAAACGCTTTTAATTTTCACTAAATTGTGGCTTTTTTCATATTGACTTTCTACGCCATTTCTCAAAATCTGCGTAGAGGGCGCTGTCTGAAGATAGTCTAGGCTAATCTTGGCCTATCAGTCATGAATAGCTGTTACAATTTCACAGTAGTTATGAAAATAGCACATGATTTGCAAAAACCGTCATTAAATAATATGACAGAGCCTTCCCAAAGCTTCCTGAATGATATGTTTTTCCTAACCTAACAGTTACATATTACAAAATGTGTCTAAAATTCCAATCAGAAACAGTCAGACAAGCTTAAAAGTGACGCTGCGTGAATTGCTTTAAGTTGTTGGAGAATTTTAGGGTGTATCGCAGCTACGGAGGTGCCAGCAACGTCTACAATTGAATCAGATTTTCATACAAAGTCTTTATTTAATCTCAACAGATGAAGTCTGGACAAAGTAAATCCGGTGATTTAGAAGGCTAATGAATTGGAACATCCTTTCCTATTTGCTGTTTAAATTCCATTTCGCTTTGTGACCTCTACAAGTCTTTTAATTTTGTCGTACTGGTAATGAAACAGTGCAAAATAAATATGCTGCTACTCTTTCCGTATAGATAACTTTCCCTAAAAGACCACTTCTTGACTGGCCATTGATTGACTAACTCCTTTGTTTAAATTCTCTTTTACTAAGCTTGTAATTCACTCTGGTAACCATTTTTTCGTATCATTCATACCATAATCATTTTTTCGTATCATTCATATAGCAATTATTTTTTCGTAATCATTTAATCTCGTAATCATTTTTTAAAGACCCATTGAAATAACAAGCTCCTAATAAGATCTCTTTTAAATAAGCTTTCGTTACTATGGGTTTATTGCTAATATCTTGAAATAAGTGAAGATAATTAAAAAATGAATTTTTGTTTTCTTAGTAGCCAAACATCATGCGAGTTCTCTAAAAACAATCCTAAATAATGTCAGGCTTATTAAGAAATACTGGAGACTTTTCCACTTGGCATGTTTTATTGCAAAATGGTTAGCAAGGAGCCGAATCAGTTATTTTCAATTAGTCTACTACAGATATATTCCTCTGGGTAGTTTAATATTTTTTTTAACATGACTCAATTAGTGAAGTACAATTATAGTTCATAAACAAAACATTTTAAAACTGAGACCTAACTCTCATTGGCTCAAATTGAACGAATTTCCTTATGTTTGACATGCATCAATTGTAACTTTATTTCGAAAAAAGATAATATTTTGTAAAAATCAGATGCAAAAAAAAATATTAATTAGGGTACTTAAACTTTAAATATAAAAATCTTTTGGAAAATATAATGTTCCTAAAAAAATAGAAACTTTTTATTAAAGATAAACGAAACTTTAAAAAAATGCATTTTAAATTTTTGATATGAATAAATTACGATACTTAATGCATGCAAAGTCATTCTTAAACCTTTTGGAATTAAAAAAAAGGAATAAAATAACCATAATTAAGTGGCAAGAGCTAATATATTGATATTTTTAAGTAAAAGAAGCTAATGAGCTGTTCTCTCCTTCTTCAAAAATGTGAAGGAATATTCATTTTTTCTCTTCCAGACTCAAATACAAAGTAATTTCCTAAAGTGTCCGCGAAATAACAGGTGCGTTAGTTTCCACCGAACTTTTCCAAAGAAATCGTTCGTAAACGTTGGAGAAAAGAAAAATGTCTGGCAAAAGAAACATCGATCGCTGGCCATTATCGAAGTTTTAAAGCAAAAAATGAAATGTACTCTTCCTAAACAGCTGTCAAAAGGAACGTGGGAATGATAGAGAGGAAAAGAAAAATGTTTTCGTTTTCCTTTAAAAATTGGCGAATCACTCTTTGAAGCGTACGAAAGATTATATGAAGAATATTTAAGAGCGATTCCAGAAAATAACATGTTTAAGTGGGCTGTAATTTAGCAGCAATATCATTTTTCTCTTTAATAAACATTCAGTTTGTTTTCGTCTAGTGCATCGTTTGCGTTTAGAACAGTTTGAGAATATAATTTTAAGTATTTATATGAATAATTAAAGATTGCAAAATGTTTTCGTTTTCCTTTTAAAATTGGCGAATCACTCTTTGAAACGTACTAAGATTATACAAAGAGTTTTTAAGAGCGATTCCAGAAAATAACATATTTAAGTAGGCTGTAATTGAGCAGCAATATCATTTTTCTCTTTTAATAAGCATTGTGTTTGTTTTCGTCTAGTGCAGTGGTTCTTAACCTTTTTAAGCCGCGACCCAAATTTGAGAAATATGTTCATGTCGCGACCCAAAAAAAAGTCAAAATTAGGCTGAGTAAGCCACAATGACTTCTTCTAGGAGGTGTTGGTATTACTTATTATTTGGTGCATTACTAACTTTTTTGGTTCGACTCAGCGCGACCCAAGAAGCATCGTTTGCGTTTAGAACAGTTTGAGAATATAATTTTAAGTATTTATATGAATAATTAAAGATTGCAAAAGGTTTTCGTTTTCCTTTAAAAATTGGCGAATCACTCTTTGAAACGTACAAAGATTATATGAAGAATACTTAAGAGCGATTTCAGAAAATAACATGTTTAAGTGGGCTGTAATTGAGCAGCAATATCATTTTTCTCTTTTAATAAACATTCAATTTGTTTTCGTCTAGCGCATCTTTTGCGTTTAGAACAGTTTGAGAATATAATTTTAAGTATTTATATGAAAAATTAAAGGTTGCAAGTGAGCAAAATAAATATTATATTGGAAAGTATTACACTGTTCGAAATTTTTCTGCAAAAATGTTTAAATAGCAATTTACTAATTTGTTATTTTACCATATTCAACTAAACAGTCAAATTATCATCAAAAAGATTATATTTAAACTCTTAAGCGGGGAAAAAAACATTTTATTGATAGTTTTTCCATAATACATTTACAGAACCAGAATTCTATCCACACTAACTGGACCAGCCTTATAAAGTCATTTTGTTCCGTGCAGATGGGTACATACTGTAGCTGAGAAGCTAATTGGTCAATCTCATGATTGTCTGAACAGGTTTTCAATACTAGCTGTGATAGTACACTATTTCTTTCATTCCTTCAATACATGAAATGTTTTCAGCGCCCTGCACTTTTCAATCGGTGACTCTGAACTATGAGAATACCAATCTATCATTCACAAATGGCGCAACAGCCACAGAGTTCCAATGTCCGTTTATGTTTCCTTTTTATGGTTTAGAAACTGTACTAGTCGTAAATGGTTACAAAACCGTAAAGTTTTGTATTCACGGTTTTTTAACCGTACCAGTTATAAACGGTTTCGAGAACGTAAAGGTAAAAAAACATTTCCAACCATGGACTTTATGGTTAATCGGATGGACAGACTGCTGCCGGTTATTTTACCGTAATTTCAGAATGAAAATTCTAACAGAGTAGGTAACAGAATGCTTAAAAGGTTTTTTTCTTGTGAAAAACTAATAAAAAACCATAAAGAATATGAAGTAAATAAAAAACAAAGGAAAAATAGGGAAACCTGTGTATTAGCTTATTTATACATTGCACACGTTGTACTTGAAGGAGCGTACAAGCACAGTAACTTAACTCCAATATTTCTATTATACCTCACGGCTTGTTAAAGTTGCTGACATAGTTCTCAAACAATCTGAATAATTTGTTTCTAAATAAAACAAGTAGTTTTTATTAGAAAAAATAACTGATTCAAATGTAAATAAGTATTTACTGTTCGAAAATTTATTACTTTTAAATAATTAGAAATTTCATTAACAATTGTATTCTTTCGCCACATTTTCTTTCGGTAATTTTTCACAAAGTGAATAAATTATTAAAAATCTGAACCAGCATTAATTCGGACAAGAAAAATAATTATCAATATGGTACACTGTTAAAATTTTCATTCTATAATTATGGTAAACTGACTAGCAGCTGTCTGTCCATCCAAATAACCGTAAAGTTTACGGGAAAGAACATTTTTTCCCTTTATGGTTTTGAAACAATTTACAAAAAGTATGGTTATAAAACCATGATTACAAAACCATACGGTTTTTTAACCATTCACAACTAGCATTTTTCAACAATGTAAAAAAAAATTAGTATTTAACTAGACAAAGGAGCTCGTCTTTTCGTAAGGTAATGGGCATTGGAGAGTGCCGGACTGTTAAAATTCTTCATGTGTTGGAGGGAATGGAGGAAATATTGTGTCAGCCCTAGGACTCGAACTCCAGTTCTGTCGGTCGTGAGTTTGACAGATAAGCCTACTCGGCTATTATATGTACGCAGTTGCAAAGAATTAGGTAGCTTCATTAGGTCGTTCTAGTTGGTGCGATAAGATTCTGATTGCTTAACCACATTTGGTGAAAGCAGTTAATAAACAGTTTTTTCTCTAACTTAACAGTTTGATTACCATTTTATTTATGGTTATTTGACTGCTTTGATTAAATATGGTAAAATAACCATTTAATAATTTGTTACTTAACCATTTTTTCAGAGAGATTTTTAACAGTGTATTTATTCTTAAAATAAAGTAATTTTTGGACATAAATCAAAACAAACTAGTTCACTTTTTATTGCAAAAAATATAAAAATGCACCCTAGTTCATAATTCCATCAATGTCTTTTATGACGGAAAAGCATTCAAATTAAATATGAATGTCATGTCGCCAAAAAAAATGAAAAAGGAATTTGTTATTTCAGGTTCTAATTGGCGACCGTCCTGTTTCAAGGAATGTTGACAGGGAAAATAGAAAAATATCTTCGATATGTCGTGAAGTGTCTCCCGTCTTAACCAGAGAAACTCAGGAAGCTTTTTTAGAAAGATTAAACGCGGTGGAAATAACTATCCGAACACTTCAGTCTTCGAGACAAGTGGAGAAGACAGCCAAAGACGAAGCCAAATCACCGGAAAAGAAAGTAAGGATATCCCTTTCCCTTGATTTAAAATAACATTTATCGAAGAAGTGTTTTTCATCCTTCACTTTAATTTGGCATTTCGATAATATTGGCACTCTATTTTCCTTTTAAAACTTTTCTGTTTTGTTTGGATTTGCTTGCTGAAACGCTAATAAATCATTTTAGTCACTAAGTTTAATCATTGAAATTCATGAATGGAATATAATTGGGGATTAACTGTGGCTGAGGTATTTTTAAAATGCCCTTTTCAGCCTTTGTTCTTTAAAGAGTTGCCAAACAATGCTCTAATCTTATTCATTATTGATCCCAATTTTTCTTTCAATAAATATTAAATCAGTTAAAAGACAATAGCGTATAAGATCAAGAGTTATTCAGGGTGCTTCATTTTTTTTTCGCTCGTGTACATTGTTCAAATTGATTTTAGAACGAACTCACTACCCCCAGCTTTTCATCTCATACAATGACCATACAGCTTTTTATCTCATACAATGTAAAGTGACGGTCAACTATATTTCAATGATGTTCGTTAAAATTACGATCAAGCGTTAAAATTACGGTTCGTTAAAATTACGGTATATCAAACAATATTTGCTGAAGTTCTTTAAAAATACGGGTACCAGATTTTTTTATCAAACTATCTTTGGTTATATTTAATTATTCTTCATAAGTAAGTTCGTTAAATATACGGGTAAAATTACGTTTTTGTGTCTGATTTCGTAACTTAAAATATCATCTGCGCTAACTAGCTGCTAACTTACATCCCCACAAACCATTAAGATTGAGTCGCATTACTTGAAAATCTAATCATTAGATTAAATGTTGTTGTTTTTTTCGCACTCTACACCCATTAGGACACGGAAATAAAGGTCCCGGTTTCGAAAACGGTTTCAACGAAAGAGCATTTCTCTCGAACTCCCCGACAGATGGCAGCACTACGCAACTTAGGCCTGTTTTATAATACGCATTGATTCGACAAACAAATCGCCTCAGTGTCAAACAAAGCTAAAATCCCAATTGAAGATAACTTTCACGAACATAGCGTTAATGTATGGTCAGTGGTGATATATTTTACGAGAAAAAAATTTCGTATCGACCAGTATCATTGTGATTTCAATAGCTTTAGGGCTGTGGCTTTTTTTTTTATTATTCATTGATTTATTTCAATCTGTATTTGTTGTTATTCCTAATAAAACGTTAGATAGTATAAATAATTTATCCAGTAGTAGCATACTTTGTTAAATTAAAACATGTTTCTCATAGGTTTCTCCTAAACAGCCACAGATAGCACCAACGCAAGAACCAGCAGAAGCGACGAGGAAAATTAAATCAACATCCAAGAAAGAATCAGAAGAACTTAAGAAAATGTCTAGTATAGAAAAGACTTCTCCCGAAGAAATATCGGAAGTGTCAGGTACAAGGAGTCCGACGGGACGTTCAATGCTAAGATCCAGGAGTAAGACCTCAGAGACAAGTTCATCCGTTAGATCTAGCAGCGAGTCTTCAAAACTTGTAAATAAACTCACACAACAAGAATGGATTTCATCAAGTGCTGAGGTAGATACATATATATCACCTTTAAAAATCAAAAGCCGTTAATAAGCTCATTAAATTGCTAGATTAATTAGGGTGATTCTTTTAAATGTGGAATCAAAGAAATTCCACGCTTCACCTAGGCGATGTGCACCTCAGAGACATATAGTGGAAGATAAACCACTTTAGCTAAAATATCTTTACAAAAAAGGGATGCAACTTTGCTACACACCTGGGCCTTTCCTTCTACTAGCGCCACGACACTTTTTGCGATATTTTCCCATTGTCATCATCGTAATTTAAGTCTCGTGCAGCTTAATGGGATACCTGCAAGTGATGTATTGTGGGTAACTCGATCCTGATTGGTTGTTGAAATGTGGCATTTGTTTACATTAGCAAATGTACTTTATATTCTATTTCGAGTAATACAAGCCCACCAAGTATCAATTCTCTTAAGTGACACATTTAATAATCTTTCACAAAGATTTCAATTCTTTCCCTACTTACTTAACACAAAAACAGGCATGAAGCCATGTAGAATATAAACAAACTAATTATGCATGAAAGTTACCAGGCACACAAAGCAAAAATATATCACGGTTACAATAAATTATATAAACAGATAATAAATCTAAGTTAAGTGAAAGACATAGACGAGAAAGAATTATATGTCAGCAATTTCGTTGTACAATACGGCGTTATATTTAATTAACTTCATGTTAATTAAATATAACTAAAACACAATTTTAACACAATATTTCGACTATAAACGATCAGCTGGAGCAGATGTCATAAGTCAAATGTGTAGGTATCTCTGATCTTCTTCGTCTTGAAGTTGAAGTACCCAATTTCTTTATTTGGAATATGAGTAAATAATATTTGAGCCGAATACTTTTAGATATATATTTCCAAAAGTGTGCATTTTCTAAAAATACCAAAATAAGGTAATGAGTATGGTAAAATGAAAGTAAATGATGAACATTTACTTTCTGTTAGCAGCACTAGATTTCGGCACTAGTTAAATACCAGTCTAACTATAGTACCGGCACCATAAATAATAGTTCTATGAAGCTTTTTACTCATTGAAATCAAAGGTATCGATTCACTATATTAAATTTTCTTTTTTTATAAAGTTGGCTCTCTTTCCTCCCTTCTTCCATGAAAAAGGGTAAAAACTATTTTAATGACTCATGAATGACATAAAAATCGAGTTTTGTACTATTTTATTCTTGAAAAAAGTAATGAAAGACTTTTATTTTCATCATTGTCACTAGATAGCAACATCATTAAGAGAAGGCGGCTAGTATTAAATTTTATATACGTTTTTAAAGGTGAAGTTGTGCCTTTTCAAATCTACAATGATTTGCTGATCTATATAGTTGAATTTACTTCATTTCACTAATTTCCTTCCCCAACTTCTTCCACTTATTCCTCAACTCTCAGTTAGGTTTCTCCATCGCCTAAAAGAATGAAGTTAATACAATAGACAAAATAGTTAATAGAACGGTTCTAGACGGTAAAATGCCGGTTATCTTGGTAATTGAAAATTGAAGTAATTGGGAATTGCCGGTTATCTTGGTTCAAAATTGCAAAGCTACGAAGTTGAACACTGATAATTGTAAACTCATAATTGGGTAGGGTGTTCAACGCCAGTTATAAAATAAAGTACATGGTTCCTCCCTAAGTGCTTTTCTTCTTTACACCCAAACAGCTGCAACTATAGTATATAGGTAAACTATGTGCTATCTAATTAGACTACCAGCAGAGCCACCTGTTGGCAGCTAAAGTTGTTAGCGCTTCAATATCAAAAACTGTGAGAAATAGATGAAAAAAATATTTACAAAGTTTCAAAGCATCATCAATTTATTACGAATAAAATCTAGTGTATATCGTTGTAAAAACGAAATGATTGAAAGAACTATGAGTTTCAAAAGTAAAATTATCTAGACTGTCAGTTTTTTTCTCCCATGTAACGTTTCGTTGCAACATATTGTTTAAAGTTACGAATGCTCAAAAGATTTGTGAAGCTCTATACACTACCTCAATATATAAATACCAAAAATTACTAGTATTTTAGACTAATTTATTTAAGCACATAAGAATATAATAAAAATTTCACTTTATAGAAATTAAAAATTTATAGATAAAAGTGGTTTGTAGCATTTCTATAACATTATACAAAATGGAAAAACACTAATTGTTGCATTTTGAAATGACGCAAAGATTCAAAAACTTCAATACTTGCAGAAATTTTTAAGACAGTTGTAGCTTAACAACCAACTTGCATTTTGGATATTTGCACGAATTATTTTGTCAGTCCAATAAGGCCAGTGTCTGATTTCCTTTAATCCCACAGGTTTGGGTGATAAGTGCCGAGTTGAACATTCGTGTTTTCTTTTTTTCTTTTTTTTTTTTTTTTACTTTTATTTCTTCCTTAGCCTTGCACATTAATTTTTTTAATGCCTTTGGACTTGATGTTCATTTTCCAAAGAGTTCCTGCAACTTTAAGGTGGAAGTCTGCAAAATTTAACAGCGTCACAGTTTACCCCTTTTTACATGCACATGTTTACATAGTATCCAAGCATTTAACATTGCTAAATCGAAAAAATTATAAAACATGCGAATTTGTCTTCTTTTACCTCTTAGTAATATCTTTATAATTTTCATAACAAAGGAAGAAATTACCAAATGTTGCAAAAGCATAAAAAAACATAAAATTGCGCATTTTATATAGATATTTTGAATTTTCTTCAACAAAAGTATTTTGACATAAAAAGTTTGGTCCTTCTTTTGTGAAATAAAATTTAAGTAATAAAATTTAGGAATTTTGAGTAATCAGTTTCGTAAATTTTGAGTAATCAATTTCGAAAATCTTGAGTAATCATAAAATTTGAATAATATTCCTGAAAGTAAAGTGTGCAACATTGTAAGCAACTAATTGAATTTAAATTCTAAAAATCACCTCAGTATCGTCTTCAAGAATAAAAGGCAGTCATTTCGCACGTCAGATCCTCTACGAAGGCAAATTTCTCCCTATTCTCGATCCAGGAGTTTTCTTGTCTTCTGGATTGGGTTCAGAATTACAAGACTACGTAGTTGAACATTAGTAGTCGTAAACCCAAAAATTGGGTCGGTTGCTCAACGACGGTGATAAAATATAAGAAAATAAAATATATCTGCTGTCGATCAGTAGTTACGACTGAAAATGTAGTAGACACCTTTATGAGTCTATATTATTCATGAGTCTAAATTTACCATGTTTCTAACGTTGCTTTATTTTCTACAAAAAGTAAATTAACTTTGAAGTTGAGTTTCTTCCGGTGTTGATGATATATTTCAGTTGAATTCGAAATATTATTTATCAAACTGGAACTCTACTTCAGTTTTAGTCGTTTAGTGAATCTATGATTAACACAACTGTTGAGAAATTAATAATGTTAGCAATAAAACTTAAATTAACCTAATTTTGGAAATTATAGTTAAATTGCTAGGTCTAAGAAATATTTGTAGTTATGCATAGTACATAAGCCTTGTATATTATACATACGTACATTTACATTTAACACAACAAACTATTCGATTTAACGAATTCTTAATCAGCAAGAGTATAAAATCTTTCCTTTTAAAACTTTAGAAAGAAGATTCTTGTTTCTTTAAAAATTAACATAAAATAAGTGATGTTTTAGACTTTCGTACTTTGTTCAATCAAACTAAATCTTGTAAAAATAAGATTTTTTAGAAAAATTAACACTTTAAGTTAAATAGAAACATAAACACTTTAAAACTTTAATCAAAGAAAACTTCTTTAGCTGTTTCAACTCACTTAAACGAAAGCATTTTAAGCTCTGTGTAATTTTTTTTATTTACTATTAGCGTGGGAGTACAACAATTTAAACTGAAGCTTCTAAACCTTTGGAAAAGCTGCAAAAACTACTGCAAAACTACAAGAAAAATCAAAACTTTAATCAATAGGATAATTAATTTAACGTTTTTTTTTGTTTACTAGTTTAAGTTTTAATGCATAGGACTCCACTCGTTTAACTCTGAAGTTTCAAAGTAAGATAAACTAATTAAATTTTTAATTAAATTTTAATTAGAATTCAATTCGGGGTTTTCTCGAAAAATTTAACTTGTAAATTAATGTTCACTCTGTTTAAATTGCTCTCAAAGTATTCATAATTTTTAAACTAAATTACAGAACGATGTTTCTGTAATTTATTTAGAAATATGTTGTTTACTGTGTTTTGTTTTCTGTAATTTTTTGGAAAATAATAACTAAAAACGCAGAATTTTAACCCATTTTCGGTCAAAGGTGCGTGATGAACTATTTCAATAAATATTTTTAGTGACATTTTTTCACTGACGCTTGTATATTTTTCACTAATTTTACTTTTCCCTTATTTTAAAGGGTTCTCGATGCCCATTTTCTTTATTACTTAATAAAATAATAATTTTATAAATATTATTTATGCATTTTATTAACCCATTTCATAAAATATTATGTATTCAATTAAACTTTTTCTGTTGCGAAATTTTTAAAATATGCTTTTTTTTAACTCCAAAGTTTATTGGCAAATCCAAAGTTTATTAACAAATTTTGTTGACAAAGTTTGTTAAAATGTATAAATGTATAATTTGAGATTAATTATATGTTTTAATATGGATTAAAGTTGCAATTTCTGGAAATAAAATTACCATATTATACACCATCACAATCTATGCACCATTATCATTGTGCCTTTTTTTTACCATTTATGCATCATTGCCATTATGCATTTTATTACCATTTATGACCATTTTATTTCTTAAATATTAGTGATAAATAATATTATTTTATAAAATAGTATTTTTTAATACACGAAATTTTTTGGGCTTTAATGAATGTAATTTAAGCATATTTCAATGAAAATAATACAACATTTTTTAAAATTTCAATGCCTGTCATAAAACGGGTCAATGTTTCAGGGATCCTGCTCCTGCCAGGATTACATCTCTAATGATGAATCACTGACCATCACTGATGACTCACTGCATCCTGAAATCAAACAAGCCCTAGAAAATGCCGAAAAGAGAAGACAAGAATACTTGGTGAAAGTAAGTCAAATTTTTAAAAGAATGTTTTTTTTTAAAAATTCAAATAGACTTAATCCATGTCCATTGCAAATGAATACTGCTGTGTTTAGGAAATAAATTTTTATATGTATCACATAAGAAAGCATCAAAATTGTTTTTGTAATAAAAATATTAAGGCTTTATTGATGCATATTCAAAACAGGAAACGTTAGAAAATTTAAAACAGGGGTGAATCAAGCAATACTTTTCTCTAACATTCTTTTTTAATCCACTGAAAAAAAGAAAGCATGATAAAAACTACCAGAATATGTTAATGTTTATCATATTTTTAGATCTATGAAAACACGAAAAAGCAGGGTATTTTTTACAGAAATGCTTTAGAAATTTTGGTAAAATTAGCTATAAAGTATGGTTTTATAATGAGTAATTGAATTTGGTAACTGTTGCGAAATATAATTTTATCTTAATACCTTACAGTGCTGAATAAAAACCATTTATTCAGTGAAATTCACTTATCTTAGTTTTTTTACAAAATGTGGCTCTATGTTGCTGGCTCCCTGAGAACACCAAAAGGCTCGGTGATTCTTACCGAAATGCTTTAGAAATAATTTTCGCAAATTGATCATAAAATATGGTTTTGTAAAATGTGATAACATTTAGTAAATTTGGCAAATTTAAAAATTTCTTCATGAGATCTTAGAAAATGGAGTAAAAACCATTTAGTCAGTTTAATTTACTTTGAAGCTTTGTATTTTTTCTAAATGTGTTGTTATAAGAACTACAATTTTGAAAGCGAGAATTTCCTGTAAACCGTTACTATATGAACAGAAAAATTACGAAATGAACGATTTAAACACCATATATATTGATTGCTTTCCAGGATTTGTTTGTGTTTTTCAACGGAAAAGTTATCATAAAGAACAGTAGATTTAACAGAATTTTGCATTATCCACGTACAATGATTGTACTTAAAAGAAAAAGAAAGCTTGATGCCATTGTTTTTTGCAAAAATAAAACATATCAAGGTGCTTTCCTGAACGAATACTTTCTAGAGCAGCGGTTGATAAAAGTTGTCACGTAGAACCCTAGGATTTCGTGGAAAGGTAGCGAGAGTTCTGAGATCAAGCCCACTTCATTTTTTAACTATATTTTTACCCAATCAATTATCTACAATTTATTTAATATTTCAGTTATTTTTATGATGTTATTTATGCAAAATGCCAATGAAAAAATATAGCAAAATTTTTTAAAAAAATAAATTTACGTATTTTCCAAGTAAATTGCGAAAAAGCTATGCATTTACAAATAATGCATGAGTATTTCTCATGAAACATTTCAATTTAAAATAACTAAACTCAAAGACAGAAAATTATGTTTCTTTGCTTACCNGAAAAGTTATTAGCAACCTTCGAAAGGAAGGTCCTACGAACCATCTTTGGCCCTATACTCGATAACGACAACTGGAGGAAAAGATATAATTTTGAAATATATAGGATCTTTGATGGCGATGATATCATTAAATCTATTAAATTAAGTAGAATGAGATGGGCCGGGCATGTAGTGAGAATGAGCCCAGAACGAACAGCATTGAGAGTCTCTAATGCAACCCCCTCCAATAAAAGGCCAAGAGGAAGGCCCAAAAAGAGATGGAAGGACTGTGTGGATGAGGATTTTGTAAGTAAAGAACTAAAAGTAAAGAACTGGAAAACAATAGCTGGGAGAAGGGCAGAATGGGAAAAGCTTCTGAGGAAGGCCCAGGCTCACAAAGGGCTGTCGTGCCAATGCTGATGATGGTATTTAATTAGAATTGAATTCATACGTTAAAATAAATTCCTAACTGAAAACCGCTATAAACCTGTAAATTCAATGACTTGTAATTTTAAGTTTATTAATTATAAAACAATTAAAAATTTCAATTCTTCACATTAGACATAACGAAATTGAGTTGTATTCTTTTTCGTTAGTATACTCGCTGCTGTTAATGAACTTTATTTAAGAAATCGGGGTTCCGCTTAAAGAATTTTGACCATTTAGGGTTTCAGAGCTGAAAATAGTTGAAATCCGCTGCTCTAGATACTAATACCTTAAGAATGAAAGTCTGAAAGATTTGAATTCATACTTTTTTGAGAAGTTAATCATAGAAGTGTTTGAATAAATACTTTCTACAAACTAAATATAGACTTAATACTTTTTGAAAGTCAACTTTATTTATCTCTATTTAAAACAGGAATTAAACCTCTTAGAGAAAATAAAAAAAGTTTAATGATACCAAATTGAGTTTTAAAAGAAAAATTCATGTTAAAAATTTCAGGAGAACGAGAAAGTTTGCTATTTTTTTTTTAAATTTCTCATGAACGACTTAGGATTATTTTTTGACAGTTTTGCATACATGGAAAAAATATTCTGGTAAAAGCGGGTAAGGATATTTCTAATTAAAAAAAGCATAATACTGGTTTTAAAGACAAAGTTTTACGGAATTTAAACCATTTATTTGGTAATTTCTCATTAATATGTTAACAATTTCTCGGAAATTCTGGTTTGTAAAATTATTGTTCTTATTACCTCACATTTAATAAAAAATACAAAACTGAAAAGTAATTCCAACTAAACAAATGGTTGTTTATACCAAGCTTTAAAAGCATCATGATAAAATTATCAAATTTTACCGGATTTACTAAATTTTATCCCATATCATAAAGCTATATTTTGTGTTAATTTTACCATAATTATTACCGAAGTGCTGTAGTGAAAAATTACCAATTTTTTTGGTGTTCTCATGCGACGAGAAACACGCTAAATTTACCATATTCTAGCAATTTCGACCTTATTTTTTGCAGTGCATAAATATGCTCCTTTTAACACTGTCTATTTTCTTTACGTTTGGAACTTAATGGTTGCTGAAAAAGAAAGCAGCAAACTTTACATTACTTCCTTCGCTCTTTCTTTATTGATTTTTCTATTTTTTTGTCATTTTTTGGACATTTTGGACAAAATCTTTCAGTGAATAACTTTAAAACAAAATCAAAACTTTAGCTTGAAAATGCTTATTTAACAGAAACTCTATTTCAGACGTATTCGATCAAAACATGAAAAGACATGTTTTATTTCTAGTATCGGGAAAAGAAGGAAAAAAGTGAGGCGAGAATGGATGATCCAACTTCTCCAGATAGCGAATCTTCCAGCAGCATTTTCACAGAAAGAGAAACATCTAGAAGTGAGGTAAGCTGCAAATCGGACATTTTTGTTTTGTCTTTAAAAATGTTTGAATCCACATTATGAAAAATGGTTTCCATATTTTCTTAGTTTCCTGTTTGAATTCTGTGTAGTTGTGCTTACAAAACATAAATAAAATAAATATGAACGCTTCATGCAACCATTGAGCCAATTGCCTTGACATTTTATATAAATGAAACACATTATTTGGTATAAAATATGAAACATCATAATTTCTGTAAAAAAATATCTTTTTTCACTTTTGAAACTGAAGGAGTATTGCAAGTATCTAGATTCGTGAATTTTTCTCTTTAGTTTTCAACTGATATCAGCTTACATTTTAGTTTAAGTAACAAAAATATTTTTAAGATTATATTTTAGCTTTTTACGACTGGGCTCTTTTAGAAAAAATCTTAACTTTTTTATAGACTTAAAAACATTTTCTAAAAACTCTGTATACGTCACAAAATTTATAGTTGAAATATTTTTTTTTGGAAAGTGGCATACCTAGTTATTTCTTTTCATTATGTTAATATCTTGAAATAATACTATCTGCAAATATTAATAAAGGAATATTTAACAACTGATTAAAGGGTTGGCTGAAAAATGTCAAGAAATTTTGAGCAATTGCTCTGTGAGTTTTTAAAGTTTCTGTATGAGTACTTTTACCAGTGCTTGTTTTTAATAATTTTACGCTTTTCAATCAATTAAAAAAATTTAATTTTAAGTAACGAATGTTTAAAATTAATTCTTTTTTATTGTAAGATATTTGAAGTTTGATATACTGTATCTCAATGTTAATTTCCTGTCCTAGTCATCATGACTTAAACGCTTTCATTCCTGCCAACATTCATTAATTAACATCATAAAAATCATTATTAGATGAGTACTCTTACCACTGATTGTTTTTAATAATTTTGAATTTTTCATTCAATTAAAAAAATATTATTTTTAAGTGGCGAATATTAAAAAAAAATTATTGTGAAACATTTAAAGTTATCTATAGTGTATATCAATGTTAATTTATTGTCCTAGTCATCATGACATAAACGCTTTCATTCCTGCCAACGTTCATTAATTAACATTATTAAAAATCATTATTAGATTTATCTGTCTTATGAATTTAATTTTTACTAAAACATTCTCAAATAGCAATTCTAATCAAAATACCTTTAATGTTGCCATTCAAACTCATCTATAGAAAAAGATTTTTTGATAAAACTTCATGTGTTTTGGTTTTTACTAATGAATCTCTTACTACTTATTAACAGAGAAAACGTTTATATTTACTATCGAAAGTACGCGAAAATTAAGATATGTTGTACTCACTGATAAATTACGTCTGAAAGAAAAAAATATTTCTGGGAAAAAGTATTTTGTAACTAAGCATCATATTTATATACATATTTTGTGAACTCTCTCAAGCAAATATATATGCCTAAAATGCCTAAATCGCCCCTTTCCCAACTCGTACCACACTTAATTTCTAAAAACTCGTTGTATAGAGATAAATTAAATTTCTGTTAAATTAGATAGCTTTTCTCACTTAGAAATCTATGCAAAAGAATCAAGTTGCTCCCTTCATGTGTTAAGTTCATATTTAAATTAATAGGTTTTATAAGTTTACAATGTAATTTTTGAATATCCTTTTATAAGGATATAGCAGAACTGAAGCGATTTACAGATTATTATACAGATTAATTGTTAAGCAATTTATTCTATTATTATTCTACTTGTTTGTTTTTTTTTTTGTTTTTTTTTCGTTAACTATTGCCATATTATTAGACGCACTATGAGATTCTATGTAAAATCTTAATTATCAGGTGATATTATACAGCTTCATTGTTTGGACGCGGTTGAAACCGGTTTACACTTATTTATGTTCGTGTATCAATTAGTTAACATTGCAATGCAATTCGTTAAAAAGATAATATATTAATCCAAATAGGAAGTATATATATAAAAAATCTTCTAGATAAAAGCCCATTACATGTGTGTTTAAACATAAAAGTATTGCATGTAACTTGTGCAAAACATGTAATTATTAAAAAACTACAGTGAGTCTAATAATTTGATCTGATTATTATAATATACTATTATAATAACTGATATAATAAATATTCTATATTTATATAATATATCGTCTAATTTATCCAGTCGTCTATTTTACTTTATATCGTCTAATTTAACCAATTGATACACGAACGTAAGCTAGTGCAAACCGGTTGCAGTCGTGTAAAAACAATAAAGCTGTAAAGTATCACCTGATGATTCAGATTTTACATAGAATCTTAAAGTGTGTCTAATAATTTGGCCAGGGACAGTACGTTAAGTAATTGCTTAAATTGTACCTTGTCTGCAGTTATAAATTATACCGGTTCGACTCCAGAGCAACATATCAACTTCAATTACAGAACAGATCGATTTTCTAACCATTTAAACTGTACTACGCTCAAACTGTCAAAAAGTAGCTGTGGCTGTGAACAATTTCTTGGCTTACTTTCTCCTACTACCAAATTTCTCATCTCACAGACAAGAGTATAAAATAAGACTGCGACAAATGACAGTGTTATTCATTACGTTATTCATTATTTGTCGTTATTCGCTATTCATCGTTAAAATTCAAACATTCACAAAAGACACAAAAAACGTATCGTGCTTGCAAAATAATACTTTATTTACGAAATGAAATGGCGCATAAATTGTATTAAAGAGCACAATGGTAATTGAGCAAAATGGTAATGGTGCATAACGGTAAAGATTCAATAAATAGTATTGGTGAATAAATTGGTAATTTTATTTACAGAACTTGCTACTTTAATACGCAATAAAGACATATGATTAATCCTAAGTAGAATAATTATACATTTTCAAACAGTCGGACTTATCAATAATCGTTTCAAGTTTTAAAAAAAAATGAGTAAATAAAAATTAAAATACAAAAATTTGCCTGAATACGATTAAGTGAGCAGGTGGTACGAATTAGACAATCTAAATCGTACTACTAGCAGACCTTGCGAAAACAATTTATTAGCATTTACTGCGCAAATATTAATGCAAAAAAAAATAATAATTCAAGTTACCAAGAAGCTATATTTCATTATTTAAATATTTCAAAAGGAATTGGCTGCGATTTGTTTCTGTTGAAAATTCAAATGTGGAAAACGATACGATTTATGTAACTTTCCTTCGCATTTTAACTATTAATAAGCAGTGTGATATTTTAGAAAATATTTCTTCTGAAATGAAGGTATAAATGGGATATTTTTACAACTAGCAATTTATAATTTTTTAAAGTTTTTGAGAAATTGTCAACCATGGCACCCGAATGTATTTCTAAAATTTTAACAATACATATCAGCTATCAACTCTAACCGAAATACTATTTATTTTATCTCTCTTAAACTTTATGATTGAGAAAGATTTGTTTGAGGACACTGTCTGTATTTCTATTTTTACTAACTAAGAATTCCAATGAAAATAAATCCTATTTAATGAGGCTATTAAAACTCATAGATAAAAAAAAGGTTTTTTCAATGAATTACAGTGTGTGTTTTTTTCTTATTGACAGGTATCAACTAGCAGTTCCAATCGAGTGGCTAAAAGTGAAACGGAAGAAGATGAAAGTTCAGACTACGTCACCGCAACAGATCAGTCCCCTCATTCACCCTACAGATTAGCCTCCATGATCCGGAGGAAAACACCCGGAGAAGAAAGTGATGTCCCCACCTCATTTGAAAGCTTCAGTTCACCATCAAAGAGTAGCGGTCATCTTCAAGTCAGATCTTCAACATCCTCATCATCTCCACTTCCTCATGACGGTGCCACGACACCATCTAGTCAACAACTAGAAGGTTGGGAAAGATATATCTTCAAATATGCATGCCACATAAAATTTGCCTTTCAACTGTCATTGAATATGTATGCCACATGAATTTGCCATTGAAAATGTATGCACATGAATTTGAAACTGAATATGTATGCCGCATAAAATTTGCCATTGAACTGTCGTATACATTTAGTTATTCAAGTTAGATCGTTGAACTATCCCTAACTTGGGCAATAGTTATGGGGTTTAGTATATTATAGATTATCTATAGATTATGTTAAAAACGAATAAATCTTAAGATTATCAATTATAATCCATTATAATTTTTTAACTGAATACGTATGACTAACCTGACTTTTCGGAATGTAGGATTCTTTCCAAGTTAGATCCTTTATCATTTTTTTTCTTAGCATTATAAACAGTATCTGATTTATCAGAAAGTCTGAGAGATCTGGTCCTGTAGTCCTTAAAATATTATAAATCTTATTTTAGTGTTTTTTCTTAAAGAATTGTCTATCAGAATTATAAGTCAACAAAAACTTAAATGAATATGAGCTTAAACTTATCAATACATAATTCTTTCAAGCTATAAATAATTTAAAAGCATTTTGCAAATAAACAAAATGCAAATTAGGTATAAAGTTATGACCCGACATATCAGGCCCTGATTATAGATAGAGCCTATAACAATGCAAGCATTTATCAGACTTAGTTCTTAGAGGAAAAAATGTATGGCATTATTATGGCACAAAAAAAAATTTCGTAACTTATCACTGATCAATCAATCGCATTATAAACTTAGATATTTAATCCTCCTATTATGAAGAAATGGCTGGTGGTGCCTTAAGTAATAATTTTCTCCGTTAAGTACACTTAATCTAATGAAATCACAAGATTAGCCAAAGCTTAACTATTTAATAGTTCAAATAACTGTTACAAAAAACTTAAAGAAATAATTTCCTAACTGAGAACGAGAAGAAACGCTCCAAAATACATTTTCATCCAGGCGATGAAACTACGTCATTAATCGTCCTCTATCGCTTGATTATTGCCTTCTAGTTTCTTCAACATTTGTCTTCGATCGATTTGAGAATAAAAATGAAGTTTCGATGAAGTTTTAAACAGAAAGAATGAAAAGTTTAAATGCATTCAACCGCTGGATCACCAAGCTAATACATATACAATGCAGTACCATCAGCTGACCTTGATGCCCTGGAATCTTTCCTTATTCATATAAAAACTGATTACCTTGTTAACGATATTAGTTCCTCACTACCTCTCCATAGCTCGCGGAAATGCATTTAACCCTGATTTGCCCCTTTCGGCCCACTGTGCTTTTTTTGTACTGTTGTCATCTTTTTTTTCATTTCTTGGCTACTGTGGTTTTATCTAGTTTTTTTCTCACCTTTATGTTTCCATTTTTTGTTGGCTAATTAACGTTTTTATTCCAAATCATTTCTGTTTCGTCTCATTTACGCTTGACAAATCGTGAATTATGTGGACTGCTACTTCCAATTTGTACATTTTTGAAATGGATTAAGTTTTCAAACAAGTTACATATGTAATGCATAAAACAACATAATAAAATTATTATTATTTTTTCATCTGCCATGAAACAATAGTCGGGCGAAACGTTTAAAATATTTAAATACGTAATTTAAATTCTAAATGAAGTATAAGACTGTGAGTACTTTTTAAATCTGTACATACTATACTGCATCTTTAATAAATAGACAAAGACAAATGTGTTATAAGTTTTTTAAAAAAACAGAAAGATTTTTGTAAAAAGTGCTGCTATAAAAGCGCCCTGAAGTAACAGATTAAAATAAGTGTGCCAACCTGGTTTATCTTTTTATTTTCATCAGCGAACACTTATAAAGTTTCTTTCGTAATATAAATTTAAAGGAGGTTTTTCTGTTCTTTTGATTAAATTCTTCATCATTACAATTATTTTTATCAATAGAATTTTTATTTGTTTATTGCCTTTTCTTTTAAGAAGATTAATAATAATATAAAGTTAACTAGTTTATAGTGTTGGAATAATGCATATCACACTACAAACAATGCTTAAAGGTTAATTTTGCTGAAAGAATGTTTACATACATAGAGAGTTATCTTTTAATATTTTCAGCATTTTTCTTTCAGAAAACAATAAAAAAGCGCATGAGAAAAATCTTTAACTGGTATAATGTCTATCATTTCATTACAGTTGTAATATCTAACTATAATATTTCATTGATTGTTCATTACCGAACAATATTAGCTTAATATCAGTAGCAATCATCAAATATTATGAGAAAATTTACATAAGAATATATCTAAAAATTACAATATTCTTTTTTGAGTAGAAAACTTTTGATAAATATTTTCTCCCTTCTTCCATAACATTCTTTATAACTTTTAAATAAATAAATTATCGTAAACAGAGTTTTCTTAGGAATATTTTGTTCTGACGAAGTTTTATGGTAAAATCCATATCGTTTTTTCTGGGTTTTGCATAGTTTACAGTTTTATACAATTCTTATTTTTACTCTAATAAAAGTTTGAATAAATAACCATGAAACTCGGAGTTTTACAGTAGTTTTGAAAATATGTTTTCTTCGATTTTTAAAACTTTATTGCTCTCTCTCATTCTCAATTTTGAATCATGAGTTTCTTCTGCATTTCTCTTTATTGCACTCAAATATATTTTATAACTAAATCAAAAACTAAAAAAAAAGTGTACGTTTTTCATAGTCAATTCAAAAAATTTTGTTTAGACATTTTTACTAAAACAATTTATTTTAAGGAATCAATATCAACTTTTGTATGTCTCCTTTCTCTTTTTTACCACGTTTATATCAACTTGCCTTCGTGTATGTCTGTTCGGGTGGAATTTCGTAATCGATTTTAAACTAACTTCCCGACTAACTACAGACTTCAAATTTGGCAAATAGTTCAGAATATGATGAAAATGAAGAGAAAAAAGACAAACAATGTAAAATAAAATTAAAATTAAAGAAAAATTTATATTTTCGTGACTGTCTTTTGTTGTTGATTCGATTATTTCAAATTTTTGTCACATGTCAGTTGAAAAATTTTGTGTGCAGTGAGTGAAGAAATTGAGATTTTGGAAGTGAGTACAAAAAAAATCAAAATTAAAATTATATTTTTAAAAATCACATTTTTGTAAAGGAGAATAATAATTAAAAAACAAAAATTTGAAAAACGAAAAGGGTGGGGCGCATGAAGTACATAACAGTACATATACACTTTTTCTTACTCATACGCATGCACAACCACATACACATCCACATTCAGATACAATTACAGATATACGTACACATATTCTCATGAGCACACATACTGTTACTGTCATGTATTTCATGAGCCCCACGTTTTTCGTTTTTCAAATTTTTGTTTTTAAATTATTATTCTCCACTACAAAAACGTAGTTTTTAAAAATATTATTTTGATTTTGATTTTTTTTTTTTTTTTTTTTTTTTTTTTTTTTTTTTTTTTTTTTTTTTTTTTTTNAACTAACTGTTTACAATTATCTTAAAAATATCCTGGTACTGCTATATAGTGTGTAAAATGAAAAATCAAATGTTTTCCGGGCAAAAGAAATGAATTAGTTTTATTCTTATTGGAGCACTGAACACTCCAGCCCGTCAATATCACGGGAGCGAGAAATAGCGAGCGAAAACTCACCCCGTCATTTTCACCGGAGCGAGAAGGAAGGGGTTAAATGATTCTTCACTTTCTCTACTTTCTTGAATGTCTTCTTTGAAAAATCTGGCCATTCGAAATTGCCCCTTGATTTTTTTTTCGAATATTCTTTGATTCCAGTATTCTTGATTTTTCGCTTTGTGCACTGTTAAATAATTCTTCACTTTCTCTGCTTTCTTTAATGTTTTCTTTTAAAAATCTGTCGATTCAAAATTGCCACTTGATTATTTTTTCCGAATATTCTTTGATTCCAGTATTCTTGATTTTTCGCTTTGCGCACTATTAAATAATTCTTCACTTTCTCTGCTTTCTTTAATGTTTTCTTTTAAAAATCTGTCGATTCAAAATTGCCACTTGATTATTTTTTCCGAATATTCTTCGATTCCAGTATTCTTGATTTTTCGCTTTGTGCACTATTAAATGATTCTTCACTTTCTCTACTTTCTTTAATGTTTTATTTAAAAAATCTGGCGATTCGTGATTGCAACTTGATTATTTTTTCCGAATATTCTTCGATTCCAGTATTCTTGATTTTTCGCTTTCTATTAAATGATTCTTCACTTTCTCTACTTTCTTTAATGTTTTATTTAAAAAATCTAGCGATTCGTGATTGCAACTCGATTATTTTTTCCGAATATTCTTCGATTCCAGTATTCTTGGTTTTTCGTATTGTGCACTGTTAAATGATTCTTCACTTTCTCTACTTTCTTTATTGTTTTCTTTCAAAAATCTAGTGATTCGAGTTTGCCACGCGATTATTTTTTGCGAATATTCTTCGATTGAAGTATTCTTGATTTTTCGCTTTGGGCACTATTAAATGATTCTTCACTTTCTCTACTTTCTTTAATGTTTTCTTTTAAAAATCTGGCAATTCGAGTTTTTCATTTGATTATTTTTTCCGAATATTCTTCGATTGCAGTATTCTTCATTTTTCGCTTTGTGCACTATTAAATAATTCTTCACTTTCTCTGCTTTCTTTAATGTTTTCTTTTAAAAGTCTGCCGATTCGAAATTCCCACTTGATTATTTTTTCCGAATAATCCTCGATTCCAGTAGTTTCAGTTTCTATTTTATCACTATGCTTGGTTAAAAACTTAAAGTGTCAAGTGAGATTAAGAGAAAAAAAATAAAGAACCTACATTTTCTTCTTACTCAGTTTTTTCAATGCACTGATTGCATTCCATATTAAGAGTTAGGAATTCACGAAACAAACCAACTAAATTGAATAAATTGAACATTTATTCAGTGTGCTCATAATACTCATGAAGTCTACTAATGTAACTGGCCATTATACATAATCAGCACTTTATTATCATCTCAGAAATAAAATTTTCAGTTTTGGCAATTCTTGAGTTAAGTTTTGTGAGTTTTGAGATTCATTTCGTCTTGAAATCAAATGATTTTGAAGAACAGCAAACTCTTGAATTAAGAAGAAAATGTATTCATCGCAGTGCATTTTGGGAGATTGTTAAGTATAATAAAGTCTAGATGATTGAAAATAACAAGCTGAGACAAGCCGACCGTTTTGTATGAGGGTTAAGGAGTTAACCTCGAACCACGAAGATCACGGGTTCGATTCCCGCTACGGGCAAGGGTTTAATTTATCTCACTCTTCCATCTGTCCTTATATTGTTTAGGTGATATTGATCCACCTATAAAATGCCCATGAAGAAATAATTATTAGAAAAGTTAGATACATTTAGCGCAACGGAGTTTTTCTTTTTTTTATTTTTTAAGAATGACAAAATTTGCTTCCTCGAAAAAGTGATGACAGTTATTTCGTCTTTTTTTGCTCGGAATATGTGCCAGGAAGCGGTGTCGTCAAAACCAAATAAAATTTCACGAAATTTGAGTATCCATTTTTTACAGTGTACATTCAATTAATCTCCCAAAATAGTTATTTTCTCTATTTCTTAATTTCAGGTGAAGCATTTCAAGAAGAAATACAATCACATTCACCAAAACCATCAAATGATCCAGAAGACATCAGTTTTTATACAACAGCCGCTCTCCCACCAGATGACCTGGAATCATCAGATGAATCTACCAAAAAAGAAACTCCGCCCACCACACCTTCCACAGAATCTGAAGGCTACACCCCATTTCATAAGTATGCCCCATTATCGATCCCGTTATAAAAATAAATATCGATTATTAAATTACATTATTATTTCTGTCTTTTAGAACACCCCCATCCCCCCTAAAATGCTAGTTTGACTTTAAATCCAATAACGTAATAAATTGAAAAAATAAAGACAACCAATCTTTAAAGAGATTAGGAGAAGAAAAAGTGCTGATTGATTTTTTTAGAAAATAGATTCTGAAAGTAATAAAAATAAATTATATTATTCTTCTGTGCATTCTAGGGTAACGCCAGCATAAGATTAGCAAATTCTTAAAATTTTAAAATAGTTCTACTTAAACTACTTATAACACTCCGTTCAAATAGTATTAAAGTAATGAATCTAGTTCTAATTTAATATATTTAATCTCTTAGCATTTTCAGTTGATTTTTACATTGCTATTACTTAAAACATCTTCAATTCTTAAGAAGATGCTATACCATGGCATATTTTATAACCGTCGTTGAACAGCCGACCCAATTTTTGGGGGGGTTACGTAGTCTTGCAATTTTGAACCCAATCCAGAAGAAACTCCTGGATCAAGTATTGGGAGAAATTTGCCTTAGCGGATGGCTTTTTGATGGAACTAACCCGCATTTACGTTACATGGAGATGAAGACCACGAGACCACTCATGGTTAGCCTGATGGCAAGAGGACTCTAACCCATGATCCGTCTACCACTGAGGATATTTCAAGTCAGCACTGTGGTTGGTACAAGCCGGATGCGGAATTCGTATCGACGAGCCATCGTCGGGATCGAACCCCGGTTCAACCCTTTGAAAGGCGAACGCTCTATCCCCTGAGCCATTGCGGCTCATACCATGGCATATTATATTTACCCTCCATTTGAGCTCATGTAAATTTAGAGTGAACCATGAAACTTTCAAACGCTGAATAAATGTTTTCAAAATAGCGAAATGCGAACAAATTATCTCAGGATTACTTTCCGACATAAAACATCTCGTTTGTTTAACTTTTAAAAAGACGCTATACCATGTCATATTCCATTTCTCGTTCATTAGTTTATAGAAATTTAAATTTCTGAAAAGGGAATTCGTGCAAATCTAAACTATGAAGTTTCAAAAGCTGAAAAAGTTTTTCAAAATATCAGAATGCGAAAAAATTGCTACAGGATTACTTTTTCACTAAAACCTCTTGAGTAATTCTGTCATAATTGACTTGCATTGTGATAATTGAACATCAAGAGGAAGAATTGTTTAGAACCATTTACACAAAAATGACGATTGTATTTCCGATGATTTTACTCTGTTGCATTTTGAGGTTTACTAAGCTTTGAGAAAATCAATCAAGGATCAAATCGGTTCTCCCTGAGAGTTATTACTCAATTAAGATAATCCGTGCAGGGGATTATGGCTCCTGTCCACGCATAAACAAGGAGAACAAAAAAAGGAGAAAAAAATAGTGAAGAAAAAAAATAATAATACGAGTGAGAAAGTATTGTTTAATTTTCAGGTTTCAAATTTGTGATTTTCAGGAAAATACAATTTTTTCCCTACCCAATTATTATTTTTTTTCAATATCAAAAATTTTTGAATGTGTTTTTAAATTTTAAGGGATGTAAATACTTGTGACATTCGTATATACTTACAAATTCAGTCGCATGCCTACAGGATTGCTTCTGAAATTTCTCAAACCTTGGAATTCATTTTTCTCAAAATCAGCTTTCATGAACACGAACAGTTTTCCCCCCTTCAACAAGCTTCATGGCTCATCATTTGAAACTTCATGGTTTATTTTAAGTTTACTTATACTCACTTCTTTAACACTTTAAATTATTTATTCAGGGGAAAGAGAATCCACCATGAAGGATTTCTTTCACAATATAGCGTCCTTTTAACAAACCAAGTCGAATAGGCGGACAGACATCAATCGTTGGTGCTTAGCCGAGATTTGATACAAGTTATAGAAACATTCAAAATAGTGGCTTTTTTTCGTTACGCTGGTTTTTAAATTATAAAGTAAATGAGTATTGTGCAAACTGATGATGTTTTTAAAACTTAAATTGAAACAAACAAATTTCTTGAACGAAGACTCAAAATTTCTGAAAGCTTATTTTTAAATTCAAACGGCTTAATCGTCTACTGTGCATATGAATTATTCAAATTCCATGATTTATGTAAGCATAATTAGACCTTAAAATTGTGCATTACAATTGCTCATGTGACAAAGATACATCAAGAACAGCACAAACATGCGAAAAAAAATATATTTAAAAAGATTAAAGATTAGGTACATTAAAAAGTATTAATACTTCTGCGCCAGAATTTTTTCTATTTCTCTTCCTATTGAATAAGCATTAACGTACTATGTAACGGTTACAAAGAACACACCAAAGGTTATAAGTCCCTTAACGGTTTTTTTTTAAATATATTACTACAGTTCATTTTTAAAGTTTGGCAAAACAGAATTAAATTAACTTTTTAGACTTTTCTAATGATGCAAATTATTTAAAGCCAAAAGTCGATTTTGAAGCTTACTGAAATACAGTATTGATAAAACTGTTAGAATTTTTTTTTTCAATAATTTCGAAATAACAAAACAAGAATTCATTATATTCTAAGAATATTTTATTAACATTTCTGTGCTATATGACCATTTTAATAATTCGTAGAACCTGTTGCCGTGTTGTATAATAAGATACTATAAGATTATATGTATATTATTAACGTTTATTACTTGTAGTTAGCCCTATTCAGGGAATTACAAGTATCACTGGAAAAATTTTATCAAATCTAGTACTGTAGAAACTTTGTAGTAAAATTCTGTTAAATGCATTCTGGTCCTGTTATAAATTTACAGATATTCCCTAAATATGTTAATCTTTCTCACTCCCGAAACCCTCTATTTCTCATGCCCGTGATATTTCCGGGCTGGAGTGCTCAAAATTAATGAGCCAAAAGGATTAAAACAATATATTTCTTATGCCTAGAATCATGTTTATTTCTCTATTTAAATACCAGATAGCTATATCAAATTATTCAAAATGCGCTTAGAAATAGTTAATTTTAACTGGAACTTATCTTATATTAACTCAAAAATTCAAAATAGCTGCATATATCGTACATTCATTTAGTTTTATATAATTTTCTCGAATAAAAATAGGCACTTTTATGATCGTTTTCTTCAGAATTATGTGACCAATAAAGAACTTTTTTAAAAATAGCTTGTGGCTTTCGAAAGCATTATTAAAGAGAAAAATCTCCTTTTTTAAATTTGGCCAGTATTGTACAACTGAGGATTTTTTTTAAAGTATTTAATAACCAAATTTGTTAAATTTCGAAATCAAATTTTATGTGACTCAATCGTCACCGACTTAACCCATTTTACCCAAAGAATAAAACTTTATCAATTAATAAAAAACCGTTACATAAGATTTACGTAAATGAATTATGAATGCTGTTGACATTTTCAAAATCATAATTCTCCAATAAAAATATGTTAGAATAATATAATAAATCATTTCTTAGAGAATAAATCATTATATTGCAGTTAAAATTAAATGTTTCTCAGAGCTTTTATAAGATATCCATTCAACCTTCGTATAAGCATTAAAAAGATATTAAATGTTTCCTCTACAGACCTCATCATGACACAAGTGGCACTCCTGACTCCGATCGAACAAGTGACATCACCCCTTTGTTCGATCCCTCCCCAGAGCCCTTATCGAGTTTACAAGAACCTCAGACAGTCATCGAGATTCGAAGTGAAGCTACCTCGGAGGAAATTTTATCAACAGGAAACGATTACGATGACGATGAAATGTATAAAATGGATGATGAAGATAGGTGAGTATCTATTATATTTAATTAAAGAATCGATCTTTTGTTCAAAATGAACTTTAATTGAAGGTTTTTAGCTTGATTATTTCTTTTTTTCTTTTTTTTTCAGTGCACTAACTCGAATGTTCTTTCAAAATCAAAATTAAGGGAACTTTTTCACCTCTATAATATGACATAAAATGACATAATTTCCATTTTTGAAACAGATTCTTTTTTCAAGAAATGAAAAAAGATAACTCATTTGGAAAAACAATACATTACTGTCCTTCATAATACAATAATGATAATAATACATTAATAATAATATATTAATAATAACAATAATAATAATAATAATAATAATATATTAATAATAATAATATTATATTAATAATAATAATAATATTAATATATAAATAATAATATACTTATAATTACATATTAATAATTATTAAATATTAATAATCATGTGACAACTATTTTTGTAAAAACTGAGATGATAGATAACACTTGAAAATATTTTCTTAATTTAGGAGCAAACATCTTGCTTAGTTTTTCATTTCCGCAGAATAATGTACTTTTTCCGTCCTCATGACAGGGAATTAATGCTCAACTTCTGACATACTAAATCTGACTCCAGACATATTAACTCATCTCTATGCTATTGAGTATTATTTCAGTCATATTAACGCTTATTTTCAGATAAATGATATTAATTCTGCCTTTATCTTGCATTGCGCACATTAAAGTATTCTGCCCTGATTTGTCACCTTCAGCCTCCACTCACACCTCGGCTACCACGGTTTCTCTTGCTTTGCTTTTACAAGCATTATTTTTACTATTTTTGAATAGCAAATATGCATATCCTTTCTTTCTAACCTATTTCTTTTATCATTGACTTGAACTAGGGACTTGGAATATGTCGATCATTTTCAATTTAACTTTGGAAAACATAACTCTTATTATTAAGTAATACTTTAAGCACTTGGATGTTTTCGTATTTAAAAAAAGGTTTAGATCTGTGATAAACTAATTACTCTGGCATATAAAAGAATAGATACTACAACACTATATGATCTAAGCAATTAAAATACACAACTTTCAAAAACACAAATATTAATGAATTGAATATAATATTAATGAACGTAATACAAAAAAAACTAGGATTACTTTATAAATAACACCATATTACATCCAAAACCGATAGATTAATTGGTGAATAAATCCTTCGATATTATTGACAAAAATCAACAATGAATAACACATTAATGGATAGAAAAGATAAAAATAAGATTAAAAATATAAGCGACTTTATGCTTTATACCATATTACATCCTATAACCTTTGATTGATTTCTGAATAAAACCTTTTATATTATTGAGAAAAGATAAACAATGAAATAAAAGATTTAAAAAAATAGGCCATTTTATGCATAATACCTTATTACTTCCTAAAACCTTTGATTGATTGCTGAATAAAACCTTCGATATTAATGAGAAAAGATCAATAATGTATTGCATATCAATGGGTATATATATATAAAACCTTAAAAGTGAGCTTAACTGAACTCAAAATACTGAACTGTTATTTTTAAACAAGCTTGCAAATTATAATAATTTTAGATAATGGTGCAAATTAGAAAGTATTGAATGAGCCGTCACCATAAATTATTTATAAATATACTCACGTAACAAACCTTTTAAGTTATATTTCAATAATTATACTTAAATAAGTAATAACTCGTTAGAACATGGAATTAATTTCTACTTGCGTTTTTTAAGATTTCTATCTTATACTTTCAGTCCTCTAAGAACAAAATGCAATCAGTTTTTAATGTTGGAACCACGATAAAAAAAATTGTATTTGTAATCAATAGAATAATACTGATAACATTATATTCCATTAATCAATCTTTTACCACTTTAACGTAAAAGCGTACCAAAAAAATCTTTTAATTCTACATAGCGAAATCATGTAGAAAAAAAAATTATTTTATTCTACATGACAACAAAAATAATACAATTTACTTTAAATAGCAAGATGTTTTATTCTATATAGCATAAATTTAATTCTACATAGTATGAAACCCTTTATAAATGTAATTAGATGTTTTTTTGTTAGTTTTCCTAAAGGAAGTGGCAGTCGAAGTGACCGTGGCGGTTCGGAATCATCCGAAAGTTCCAGTGTGCTATCAGGACTTCAAGAATTTGAAAGCGCCAAGTTAGGAGCTACAATGGATCCTAACCGCTTACAAATGGGTTCCTACCCGCCATTGGATATTCGAAAAACCGGCGATGAACTATCAACAGTTTCCGAAGTTTCTGAAGAGAGTAGTAAAAATGGAGTTGTGCGTGTACGAAGGTTAGTGTTTTGGTCCAATTTATTTCTTATCTTTTTGGTTTAATTTTTTTTGGTATCTTTGGTTCAATTGCAAGAAGAAGAAAAAAGAAAGAAATATTTTACATAGCATAAAGCTCTTATTCTACAAAGCAAGAAAAGTTTTTTTAACCGTTTCCCTCTCGATCCCTCAAAATCACGTGATGAGCTATCGTCTCCTGTTTCTCGAGTCCACGACATTTCGCGCTAGAATGCTTAAAAGTAATATACCAAGATGGTTTGAATATATATATAACTGTTGCGCTCGGAATTTTTTATTTATTATTTTACACTCTAGATGGCGGCAGAGTACTTTTAATGTAACTGGAGATAGTTTATTTTAAACTAGATGTCAGCACTATCCAAATATATGTATCTGCGATATGTATTTCATATTCTTAGCTCAGCTACTTAAGCTCCTTATAAATGCAAGTAATTTGTGTTCTGTGAGAAAATATTTTTTAAGAATGTGTACATAAGAAGTTTTAAATTTTAAGCTAAAAACAAATTCCAAAAATCAAAAATGAATACATATATTGTACATGCATCTATTTTTATTTAATTTTCTTGAATAAAATTTTTATGACCGTTTTCGTGAAAATAATATGATCGTTAAAGGGTTAATCGAGTCGAATGTTTTTTTTTTATTTTATAATTTTTTATATTTTATAACGGTAGTTGAACAGCCGACCCAATTTTGGATTTACAACTACTTATGTTCAACGCCGTAGCCTTGTAATTTTGAACCGATGTAGAAGAGAAGGAAACTCCTGGATCAGGAACCCCAGAGGTATGATTTTTTTATGGGAAGATAGAGAACTTTGTGACTCAACAGATTTAACGTGCATCAGTCAGCATTTACTACACGGGGAGTCTTCGACCGGCGGGGATCGAACCCACGACCTCTTGGACATGGGCCCAGTGCCCTACCAACGAGGCTATCCCGGCCCTGAGTCGAATGGTCTATAGAATTTCACTGTAAAAAATTTTAGTGTGTCTCAATACCAAAAATGGTGACAACTTCTTTATACAAAGATAGTGTGGGGAAACGCAATACATTTTTCTTGGACCATGGAGCTAAATGTTTCATATCACCCATATGGATGTATGGACACTACTTGTGTGAAGTAGCCTCCATCATTTTTATTATTCAGTTGCACTATCATGTATATTAGTAAGATATGATACACATAAAAGTCAGTAAAGCTATTTTTATGATATGCTATAAAGCAAGAATTATTAATTTGGGATGCATCTATGCAATATTTCTAAAAATAAAATTAGTTTGTTAATCAAACATTCGCGCAGCACAATGAGAATATAAATTCCAACTAGGCCTACCAAACACTAAAGTGGGTAGAAATTAAATGTTTTAAAATTACTTAACGCAATTGACATAGTTATATAAATCTTTTTATAAGAATATATTATGAATATATATTAGGAATATATTAAGAATATATATTTATAAGAAGAATATAAGAATTCAACCAAAAACATACAAGACTTTTATAAGAGTACTCTACTGTTTCTATGGAATGTTCAGTGTTGTGCGAGGCGAAAACTCGTGTTTGAATTGTAAACAAACTATGTATGTCTTCTAACGATTTGCAAACGTACGCCGAAATTGGTGAAAATAATTATTGATTGGAATAAATGCAATCGATCTTAGTGTAAGCTTTCTCGTATATTAGAATTAAGATTTAGCTACACTTTTTAAAATATGTGTGACCCCTCGAACATAAAGTAACACTTATTTTTAGATTTTTAACACCAAATTCAAATAGGTATAAGACGACAGTTTTTATAGTGTACACTACGTTAGCTATTAGAAAAATCGGCGATGAACTATCAACAGTTTCCTAAGTTTTAGAAGAGATTATTAAGAATAGAGCTGATGGCTAAGTTGTTAACGTTAAGTTTAACGATAAGTTTTGTAAAGCAGTAAAATAGAGCTGAAAGGTAAGAGTTTAGCTTCAATTTGTTACTTATAATATTCATAACTATAAATTATACTGTAAGTTACAAGCTTGCTTCGCGGCTCCAACAAGAAGATTAAAATTATTTGATGATGGCTCAGGGGACAGATAGCGTTCACCTTCTAATGAGGTGAACCGGGTTTGAATCCCACTGATGGCTGGTCGATACAAATCCGACCATAGTGCTGACGTGAAACATCCTCAGGGGTAGACGAATCATGTATTAGACTCCTTTTGCCGTCAGGCTAACCGTGAGAGGTTCTCGTGGTTTTCCTTTCCATGTAATGCAAATGCGGGTTAGTTCAATCAAAAAGTCCCCCACGAAGGCAAATTTTTCCAATACTTGATCCAAGAGTTCAATGATCTTCTGGATTGGGTTCAAAATTACAACGATACGGAATTGAACATTAGTAGTCGTAAACCCTAAAATTGGGTCAGCTGTTCAACGACTGTTATTAGATAAAATAAAATCAATCAGCAAAAACAAGCTGAATGTATTAAATAGGTATTAAATTTGGTATCAAATGAGAAATTTGGTATAAAATAGGATACGTCCAGTTTTTCATCTAAATCAGACTAGAAGAACTCATATTTAACCAGTGTTCTTCATGTAGACAAACCGTCATATTGTCAATATATTAATACAGCACAATCATTTGCTTCAAACTTCTAATAATAGTCCAAAAGCATTTGAAACATTAACATGCATTCAAAACACGCCCTACCATTATTTCATTAAGAAAATAATAATTTTATTGTTTAAATATACTCTTATTATTCAAAAATTTTACGGAGCTCCAAAAATCACAACCTCTTTCATCAACAAGCTGATATCAATGTAAGCTTTATATTTTATTGGTGTTAAGGTTTAACTACACCTTTTGAAGTGAATAACTCAACATAAAGTAATCATTCATACAATTTTTAGAGTTTTTAAACAGAAAATTCGGATAAGTACACCACAGTGTTTACGATGTAATAAACTAAATCCGCTTTTAACTACTTTGAATTTTCAAAAATAAATTTTATTTTATTAAGTTTTAAAATTTTATTTTAGTGTTCCATTAGCAAAAGAAGAAAAATAGTTGTCGAGTCATTTTTCCCGGAATCATTCGTGAGGCACTTATGTGGTTTTATGAATTGCACGGCAGAAATATGTTCTGAAATAAAATATTTTTACCAAGTTGCTGAAAATTCATTACAAAAGTAATTAAAGATAACTTCCCTTATACTGAAATCACCGATAAATTGTTCATGATACATTGTAACAAAACTTATTCTCTCTCTACTATCTAAAGTAGCATTCTTGCAACTACACTGTTAAAAATTTTGAAAGTTTTTGAACTACAAAAACGTTCAAATTTCCTATTGAACCATGTAGTCATAAGTTAATCTTTCTAAAAGCAGTGGAGTCATCCCCTCAGCAAAGGACCAAAATTGCGTTGGCATGTCTTCAATTCATCCTCAGGGATGTTTCCCAGACAGTCGAAATTACCCTATTGTGCAGCTCTAGTGAGACGTAAATAAAGTACCAACCTACCTACACAATTTTTCTACTCCTGATTTCTGGGACGCGATGGCTCAGTGGTTAAGTCACTGAACTGACATTGTAGGGAACTCGGATTCGATTCCCAGTGACAACCCCGAAACCCACTCAGCTTCAGATCGATGAGTACCAGTCTGTCCGAGAAGTTAATGCTGCCTGTCTGCAGTGCTACCCACATTGTCACAATAAAATCGTTGGTCACGAAACTGGGGAACCTTAACCTCCACGACCCCTTGACCTACAACGGGCTGTTGTGGAAATGTTTTATTGCTTTTTGCATCTGATAACTATACTATAAAAGCATGACTCTCATTATCACATAATTTAGAACGCAGCAATTTTGAATTATAACTAACGTAGTTCAAAGAAACGATATTACTGCTCAACGTTCATCGATTTTTATGTACGTATAGACTGACCGATTTCAAAAGTATGACTTTGTTACACCAAAGTGCCCTTGAATTTAAAACTTGCTGTTAATAATTTCACTAAAACTAATGGGGTAAAAATGTCCGCACTAAATTTCAAGGAGAACGTTGAGACGTTAAGCAAAAACAAATACTAAACTTAAATAACTTTTATGTAAATATTAACTAAGTTAAAGTCATCAGAGCGTTAATCAAAATTGAACTTTTTTTTCTCTTATGATAGACGGAAAATAGTACCCGCAGAAAACTATATGCATGAAATAATTAAATTTATAATATAATATCGTATAACTTAAAAAATTAAATGAAAAGATAGCACCTTTTCAACCGTCTAAACTACGTTAAAAATTGATTAGCTGCACTTCAAAATTATTTGTTTATTTTTCTGAAATATAAATTGCGCATCAAGTACGTAATGAAAATAACGTTTAAGTTAAATACTACAATATCGCATGTTCCTTTACTTCATTAACTACGACTCTGTATATTTTATTAGTTAACGTTTATTAGATAGTTGAAATAGTTTGTTTCAAAATAAAGTTTTTTTCATGTTCAGGTTGATTCTAAATTGATAAGACAAACGTGGGTGGAGGGATAGTAACCATAAGGATTAAAAACAGGAAATGTCATCATTATTAGGAACTGTATATACGTTTGCCTTTAAAGATATATGTACTTTGAACATGCATCTAAATTATCTTAATTATAATACTTTCTAATAGTTATGGCCAAGAACTGCATTTAAATTTGTTCAGTATTAACTGTTTTATCTTGGTTTAAAGATTCGGCGACATGCTCCCCAAGTCATTAAATTATGATAAAACAGTTATTTCTGTGGTATTTGAATTAAATTTCTGACAATAATAAATGTTAAACATAAATATGAAACATAAAACTTACACCAAATTAAGATAATTTAAATAAATAAAAATACCATATCAAAGGTACACGTAGTAACAGAAAGTTTATCCTATGATTTTAGAAGCATCCTGTATGCTCTTAGAAACTTTTACTTGTAACTTAAACTTGTGTTTGTACTTATGATAAAACAGTTACTTCTGAGATATTTGAATTCAATTTCTGGCAATAATAAATAGAAAACATAAATATGAAACATAAAACTTACACCAAATTAAGATAATTTAAATAAATAAAAGTAACTTTTCAAATGTATATGTAGTAACAGAAAGTTTATCCTATGAATTTAGAAGCATCCTGTAGGTTACTAGAAATTTTTACTTGTAACTTAAACCTGTGCTTGTACTTATGATAAAACAGTTATTTCTGAGGTATATGAATTCAATTTCTGACAATAATAAATAGAAAATATAAATATGAAACATAAAACTTATACCAAATTAAGATAACTTAAATAAATAAAAGTAACGTTTCAAAGGTAGGCGTAGTAACAGAAAGTTTGTCTTATGATTTTAGAAGCATCTTGTATGTTCCTACAAACTTTTACTAGTAACTGAAATTTGTACTTATAATAAAATAGTTATTTCTGGGGAATTTGAATTCAGTTTCTGAGAGTAAAATATATAAAACATAAATACGAAACATAAAACTTACATCAAATTAAGATAATTTCAATAAATAAAAGTACCGTTTCAAAGGTAGACGTAGTTACAGAAAGTTTGTCCTATGATTTTATTAGCATCCTGTATGTTCCTGGGAACTTTTAATTGCAACTTAAATTGATAGACTGCATAGGAATAACAGCAAATTTATTCTTAAAAATTCTTAATTTTTTAAATAGTGTTATGTATTTTCCACTTGATTAAAAGCTGAATTTTAAATGTAAAAAAATAATTAAATTTTCATTTATTGTATTGTTTATGAATGCATTAAAATTTTTGGGATGAAAAAAATAAGACTTTGTGTTAAGATGAAACAAAAATAAATGAAATGAGAAAAATATACTGTTTGCTGATGTTTCAGTTTTATTTTAGAGAGAAAAATAATCTCAAAAATTCCCGTACGTTGCACAAGTTTATATTAACCAAATTATATAACAATTATTAAATAGGAAAAACCTCTATGTTTGATTAAATATCATGCCTGGCATGCAGCTTCTTAGGTAGATCCAAATTTGATTTAAATATTTATCTATAAAAATAATCTATGAATTCAATCTAAAAGAAATAGTTGGATTATTTATATTATTATTAAAATATTTTATTTCGTCTCTGAGTTCTTAGTTTCAAATATTTGAGAAGCAATTTGATTTTTGCTGTGTTATTAATTTCTCCAGTTTTTATATTAATTAATAAATTTGAAAAATCAAGGTTTATTGTATTAAAAAAAATTTGTTTTGAAAATTACACTGATAAAAGAGATTTGGTTAATTTATGTTTGCTGTTTGAATTACGTGGATCCAACTAATAAGTAAATATCTAAATTAAATTAAAAACATTTCTTTGCTAACAAGTAAGTATATACAGCTAATAAGTAAAAGATATGACAATTTCTAACTAGCCATAAAAATCTTTTGATAACAATGGCTGTTTAGCGCATTCTCATTGGAGGAAAAAAAACGTACGATGTGATCTTTAATTAAATAAGAAGATCCTACGTCTTTGGCTATTATCAGCTTAAAATCAAACAAAATTTATTACTCTGTTAACATGTAAAGAATTTGTTTATCCTTATTTAAGAAGCATTCACCAATAATATATATTTATCATTCCTTCTTAATTTTATTCTATGTCTCTATGTCATCACTGCGTTTTCGAATTATGATTATCAAACTGAAAACTTAAACGCAAAAGTGCTACTCTTTTGTTATTGTTATAAAGTAATCTCCTAATATTACATTAAAGGTATTTAGTTAAATTTTTAAAAATATAAAACAGATAAGAAATAATTGTTTCTTTTTTTAAGTTAAATTTATTTTTAAAATTAAATTTATGTAAAATTATGTTGAAACAGCGTAAGTAATTAAAACGTAATGAATACAAAATAAACACTTAAAAATTTTAAAGTAGGTAATATTAAGAATTAACTAAATAATCACTTCTTAAAAAAAGCATAGAACAAATTTTTAAAGTAAATAGATTTAAATTTTAATTTTTAAAAACAATATAGGGGATGTTACGATACAAAATGATTAAGCTGAAATTTTATCTCAAAGTGCTGGAAAGTAAATTTATGTATCCAATTATTATCAATACAGTAAAAAAATGGTTTCTTTAAATTAATTATTTTCTGTTTGAAAATAATTCAGTCAACTGAAAAATTAAATCTGTTGGAAAAATCAGAAATGACTGTGAAGCAATCGTGGGAGCTATGGGCGAAGCGAGCAAAATGTGATGTCTTTAATTTCAAAAATCGTTTAATAATAGCTTTTAAAAGATTTTGTCTTACATGATAATCATGATAACATTTCTAAATATAGTTTTCTTTGATCTAAGAATGCTGGAGTTTGCTACCCTATGCCCAATTAAATTCTCAATTTCCTGAAATACTCATGTTACTAATTCCTAATGAGAGTTATTGAAGTTAAAAATAAATGCATATTTATTTAGTATTCAATACGGTGATAGCAAGAAATGCCAAATGCATCCTGAAACTTAATTTCTCCGCTAATATTTCTCCTAATAAATACATCGGGGAGAAATAATTACCTTTGAAAAATGAGACCAATTAGCTGACTTAATTCGTTTTTCCCAAAAGGAATTCATCTAAGTGAGTGTATGAAAACAAATAGAATAGTGAATAAAACAAATAATAAAACGATGCATATAGAGTTTCCTAAAAGTAAACAAGAAAATAAGGATACTTCATTCGCAATATTGTAATTAGCAATATTTCGAATTTTATGAAAGAAATTTAATTAAAGAAGTTATTTTTTCTCGTCGTTTTGACATATGTATAATTAAAACTGAAACGTAAGCTATTTTCTTTCTTTTTGTCTATTTACTTCTTATACATGACAATATTTATCTATTGATTAATTCTTTTTTTTTTGTGGAAAATTTTCTGTTTATTTTGCTTACAAATAAGCAGCAAAATGAAATTATACACTTCTTGTTTCCACTTACATATTCGTTCAGAAAATAATCCATGTAAAATAAGTGCTTATTATAACATTTTTCGACATGAAGCACGGTTTTATATTTTTAAAAGTAGTTTCTATTTTTTTTTTTACTAATTTATAAGTTGATGTTATGACGCTTAATAATAATATTCAAAATAATTGGTTATGGAGCTGAGCTCTATGTAGCAAAGAAAAAATCAGGCATGTTTCGCGAATTGCTTTCACAAAGATAATAAAATAAATTGAAATTTTAAGATCCTTTATTATTAAACCAGTGAACTCTGAAAATTAATTTCTTTTAAGCGATGTAAAACAAAATAGCAGCTCTAGTGCTTTTTTTTCGTACGAAACTTCTCTCTTTCTGAAGGGTCTATAACTAAACCAGCAACATCTACTCTTTCCAATTAGAATGAAAAAAATTTCCATGTATTTTAAACAATTATACAGCTAGATTACGATCTGGGACCGGTAAAGAGTGTTTCAGTCTTTCGCCGTAAAAATAAATTTTTGACCTTAAGCAAAACGCGACCATAAAAATACAGATTAACCCGAAAATTTTTACCGTAAAATATATGACCACTAACCATAAATTAACTTTATTCTGCTAAAAGTTACCTTCAATTCTCGTGGAAGACTCGTGGAACAAGGCGGAATATTGTAGTGCTTTCATTCATTTAAGAATGATAAAATTGCTCGTTCCTTTTCCGCGATCATTAATGTAGAGTGAGTTAAGATCGAACCAGGGAACTATGTGTTCATTACCTAGTGTTGTAACTACCTTAGAAATGAATGTGTAGTATGCCAAAAAAATGACTAACTTTTGATCTAATGATCAGATATTCACGTTCTAGGACTCAATCTTAATGTCTCAAGAAGATGATCTCAAATATGCAAATTAGAAATTGCAAACGATATTTCACTTAGCGAAATCAGACACAAAAACGTACTTTCTCTGAATAAACATTTTTTGACGGATTTGGATTCAAACCACCAAAATATAGGGGGTAGCCGCAATCTGGGAAATATGGTCCGAATAATTTGGTCAGGATGGAGCTCCAAGGCTTGGACCCCTTAATGTTAATTTTACTTTTTGCGTATTTCATTATATCTCGAGATTTTTTTTAAACGAAATGAAAGTGTTTTGCACACAATTATAAAGTTTGATTATCCAAAGATAATTAGGTGGAAAAAATAATTTTCTCTAGATATTAATTATTTTTTATTATTTTATTTATAAATGGTAGAAAAAAATCTGAATTGTAAGGTATTAGTTTTTTGAATCATTTTAATGAATATAATTTCACATGGCAGAATACGAAATCTGTGCAAAATCGGTTGTAAAGTCCCAGAGAAATTAAATTTAAAAAAAGTCACATCTTTAAAATTTGATTTCTCAGGAACTATTCGACCGATTTTGCTCGAATTTTGTATTTCGCCATGCAAAATTACGAGCTTTAAAATGTTAACATTTTATACCTTAAAATTCAAAATTTTTGGCTAATATTTAATAAAACAATAAAAAACAATTAATAATTGCTAGCATTTATTTTTTACAGGGAATTATCTTTGGATAAACGAATTTTATAATTGTGCGGAAAAATTGCTTAAATTCGCTTAAAAATATCTTGAGATATAGCGAAATACGCAAAAAGTAAAAATAATGTTAAGAGGACTAAACTTTGCAGCACTCTCCTGACTGAACTATGGGGATCATATTTCCCAGATTGCGGCTACCCCCTATGTTTTGAGGATCAGAAATCCAAATCCGCCGAAAAATGGTTTGTTTATTCAGAGAAGGTACGTTTTTGTACCAAACTTAAAATATTGTCTGCACTTATAAATTAACATATTTGAAGTCACCACATCGAAAAATTAAGATTTAGTTCTAGAACGTTGAGATCCGATCATTAGATCAAAAGTTAGTTAGGCTGGTCCGTTTGTTATTTTGTGCACTGTACACCCCAGAATTGATTAAAGAAGCTTAACATAATGACCGTACAAATAAACTGACAACTCTACCAAGTTTTCTGAAGCTCATTACAATTACGGACACTAGGTTATTTTCTCAGAGAAGGGTGTGAATTAACGGCCAGCTCTCAGAAATTTACCAAATTTTTTGGATACCTGCAACAAGCTGCAAAAAAAAATATAGGGGTTCCAGATGAACCGATAAGTATTGTAAATAAGGCTCGTTTTTTCTTAAAAAAATAATTGTCCAACAATAAGGGTCAGTTTAGGAAGAAAATTGCAGGAAAAAGAGGATAGATTTAAATACTGCTATCTAGACAAATGAGGTATTATTTCTGATCTATTTTCTGAATGAATTGATACCAACTCCATGTCGATAGAACAAATAGTTTTATAAATTTAGATTTTATGTAATAAAAAAACAGTTTTGTACTATTACATAGTTATCATACGCTTAACATTATTACAATCATCATGCGCTTACGTAGTTATCTAGGTAAATGAGGTATTGTTCCCAAGGTATTTTCTTACACGTAATCGAATAAAATGAAACAAAGTTTATAAAACTATTTGTTTCAATTTGTAAGAAAAGAGTCAAAAATTGCAATTTTTATACATAAAATCCTCATTACTGCAAAAATATTAGTATATCTATATTAGTATGTTATATTAGTATATATTAGTATANGGCACTTTCTGTGGCCAATGGACAATAGTTCCAAGTGCCCGCCATTAAAAAAAAAAACATTATTGCAATCATCATGCGCTTACGTAGTTATCTAGGTAAATGAGGTATTGTTCTCAAGGTATTTTCTTACACGTAATCGAATAAAATAAAACAAAGTTTATAAAACTATTTGTTTCAATTTGTAAGAGAAGAGTCAAAAATTGCAATTTTTATACATAAAATCCTCATTACTGCAAAAATATTAGTATATCTATATTAGTATGTTATATTAGTATATATTAGTATATCAACTGAATTTTTATATTTTGGGGGGTTGATTTAACGTAAGAATTACGTAAGAAGCAATACCTTCCTTGTCTAGTGAGCAAAATTTAAGCCTATCCCCTTTTTAACCACTCTTTATCCTCAATCTAATCCTTAGAGATAAAATATAAAATGTACCAATATCTTCAATATTATGTTTATATCATATGCTAACAATGATAAAACTGAAATCCTTTATCCACAAAGTGCAAAACTATTATACATTCTTATATCATACAGCTGTATATATATATATATACAGCTATATATACATATATGCTTTAAAAATGTCTTTGAATTTTTAAAGCATTTTAGAACGCTAATTTNCTATATATATATATATATATTTATATATCTCGTTCAAGTTTTAAATCGTTGATAAAATACTTTTTATTCAGCCCCTGAAGTTCAAATGCATTTTTTAAGCATGTGGTGAATGACATTAGATGTTAATACAGTTTTTTTTTCAAATATAAATTCATTAATTAAATTTAATTAATCAATGTTAGTTTTATATAAGAGGAAAAAAATTTCTTATATAAGATATTTAGCAGGATATAAATTACATATAATTATAATAATAATGTGTAAATATGTATATACATATTTATATTAATTGTAATTATTTAATAAAAAGTAACTAAAACAAAAATTTTTCTTTGTTAACCCAAGTAGGAATTGACTTTGAAAAATAAAATTTTATATTTCTTGTTATTTTTGCAGACAATAGGAGAAAACTCATTCGATTTATGAGAATACCAGGCTTGAAAAATGAAAAGTCAAGAAAAACCTTTTTGAAGTTTTCTGAGTGCATTCAATGAACTATGAGGGGCTGCGCAAATATTCATTATTTGAAGAATTAGATATTTCTATTGTTCATTAAAATTTATGTACCTCATAAATGCTTACTGCACCTTTTCAGAAAAAAAGAAAGATTAGGAATCTTTTAAAAATCCTGAACTATATCTAACCCTTTTAAAACTATTCCAATAAAACGTCTGGTAAAGATATTTTGTACAACAGTGCTTGAAATTAAAAAGAAAAAAAAACATTTCTACTCTTTTTTATTTACCATGTTTAAATAGCGTTCTGTCTTTGCCATAGAAAGAAGTCAGATCGCAAAGCATCAGAAGCCTCTTCGCTCTCCGAAGATCGCCAAAGTCACTTCGAAACTGCCAGAGGAGGATTGTCCTCTAAAAGATCATCCTCATCGGAATACATTCCATCGGAAACAACAACACCAGACAGCACAACGTCGGGCAGCTTTGTTTTGGACAACGGATCCATTACCGAGAACGACTCCTACAATAGCTTTGCTCATATTGAACCAAGGTCAGAGAGTTCTTCTGGAAGAGTTCTGGAGCTGGGAAGAGAGAAGGAGGTAAGGACTCTCTATCGATTTATTTACTCTTTTTCTTTGCATTCCAAAGTTGACAGGCTTCCAAAAAAGGAACCTGAATTACTTTTGGGACTTGGACGTGATTTCTTTTTTTTTTTTTTATCTTTTTGGATTATTTGATTATGTTCCTGCTATTTTTAGTCCTCCTCAATTCTGATTTGAAATGTTATTATTTAGTTACATTTCATCGTTCCGCATTATGGAATTCTTTTTCTCGTAAAATTTTTATCTGAAATTTATGATGTTATTTTCCTGGGCCTATTTATTAAATAAATTAGAAGTAGGGAAAACTGGCGCAAACAAAAGATAAAATATGGCATATGGCGCTATATATTCATAAGTTCAACTACAGTGAGCACTGAGAGTTAGTGCCATTACTGTTAGGCAACTTCATCATCTATTGTAGTTTGAATGTGATGGCATTTCCAAAGAGAAGTGTAAGCAAGATTCCTCATTTTCTAACAGTAGTGTTCCGCTGTTTATCTAAAGATTTCGTTGTATTTTACATCGCTCTAATACTTCAAAATGTTTTCTACGAAAGGCATAGGAAGAATGGATCGACATTTTGGCATAGTGATGATATTTTTTTGAAAAACCTTTTATGGGACAGTGAATCAGATAAAGTAGAAACTAGCAGAGTGGGATAGTTCCCTAAATGACCATCTTCTTCAGAAAACGTTCGATCGGAAACAACAGCACAACATCGCGCAGCATTGTTTTGGACAACTGACCCATTACAGAGAATGACTCCAATAACTTTGCTCATATTGAGCTAAAATCGGACAATGTTTAGGCAAGAATTCTGGAGCTGCGAAGTGAGAAAAAAAATAAAGAGGAATAAGGAACTATTTTGATAAATTTACTTTATTTCCTTCTAAAGTTTACAGGCTTCTAGAAAAGAAACTTGACTCACTTTTTAGGCTTTGATGTGATGTCTTGTTGTCTCTTTTAGATTATTTCATTGCGATCATACGACAGCTTTTTCCACATTAAATCAATGCTAGATAGTTCTTCAAGAAAAGTTCTATAACTGGAAAGAGAAAAAGAGGTAAAGAAAACTAAAGAACAGCATCGATTTGTTCACTTTTTTGCATTCCAAAGTTAACAGGATTCCAAACGAAACTTATATTACTTTTTGGGGCTTTTACGTGTTTTCTTTTATCTTTTTAAACCATATGATTGTGTATCCGCTATTTTTTTTTAATCATATTAACCTCCAATTTATTACTTGAATTGTCATTTTTTCCCTTTATCAATCCATATTTTTAAAAAAATTCTCTCTCAAAATTTAAACCGAATGCTATGATATTATTTTCTTGAACGTGTTTGTGAAATAAACTGTGTGCGTGCTTATTTTAAAAATTCTCATCTTCTAGAAGGTAGATATCCGTAGGTAAACAGAAAAAAAACATATTTGGAAACTGAAAAGCCATATCCGTCGCTTAGTTTAAAAGTGGTATAACTCCATATCCTACCTGTTCGTGTCTGACATTGATTAAAGATCACAACCAACCGGACTTGTGGTTTACGATATTGCATTGCCACTGTTCGCTTTGGCCGATATCCTTCAACTTTTCACAGAATATGGACTCGATGGTTTCGGGACAGTCATTCGGAACGTAGCAAGATTTAGCCTTTGTCCCTCCTTTTTTAATAAACAAGAAAGCAGGCGTCTTATCCACGTGACCACAAGGGGTTTCACAACGTCATTGAGAATCACCAGAAAAGAAATGGAGTCGTTTATAGGACAACTCAAACAGTAAACGTTTGCAGCTTAATGGATAATCAACGGTATTGATAATCAAGGCTTCTGCTACTCTTGAAACTCAAAAGCACCTTCAGTGGTGGGATCAGTTGTCAACTTGGACACATTAATGGCGGCACGTCATCTTTGCCGACAAATACTACGCCTATATGCAAAACTATCAAGGGCACATCCGTATCTGGCGAAATCAGGAAGAGCGTACATTGCCAACTTGTATTCGACATCGCAGTACTTGTCATCACCAACAGTGATTGCATGGGTGCAATCGAAGATGTGAGTTATTCATCTAGTGTTCGAATTCATTTAGATTTCTATCCGTTACATTTACAGCGTATTAAATTCCGTGGCTCTGCCCTACCGAGTTCTTTCCGACGCTATTTTCCAGCAAGATAATGCACGACTGCATGCTGCATGCTACTATCGGGGCTTTTTTTAATGCAAAAGATGTCTGATGGGCCCCATAACCAGCTCATTCTCCGGATCTTTGAGCAACTTAACACGAAAAGTTAATGATTGCTGTGTGAATGACACTTTACCACTCATCAATTAATATAGTATATCAGCTTATGGCATAGTCTGAAACTGTATTGACTGAGGTCCCCGAAAATTCCAAGAAATGTCGTTTTGAGTGCTTCTCTAGGTGGATAAAGGCTGTTATTTCTACCAAAGGTGATAACTATTGGTGTTGATTTCTCTGGATCTTCTTAATTTCCCTCTTTCCACCATAATAAAAATACCCAATGAATACCATTCTGCTCTTTACATTTCTTTCTGGAGTGCCAGGAAGGAATGCAAGTGGCAGATTACCAACAGTATAATAGCCAACAGTATAAATAAAAAAGTTAAAGTTTTAAAAAGTTGTTAAAAATGATTAAGAAAACGCATCAAGCATCATTTTCAGTTAAATCATTAATTTCTCTCATTTTTATCTATTTATTATACAATATTCTGACCTGTGAACTCTAACTCTCCTAATATTTCTTATTATAATTATAAATATTTTGATTTTTTTTTTAAAAAAAAGAAATTTTAAGAGAACATTGAAACCACAAATATTTTTTAAAAATTTTAAATATTGGTATCACGCAATTTTAAACATCTGTGAAATTATTGAAATTGTTTAAAAAAGGACGTCATTTTTGCGCATACGCGCTTGAACGGTAATAATATAATGTAATGAGAATTTTTCTCTAATTAATCAATCATCATAAATTAAAAAATCTGCTTTCAATATTAATTAAATGATGCATAATGTGATTCAGAGTTTTTATGCAAAAAAGTAAACTTTTTGTGAAGAGTGATTCATTTAAAACTACATCTCACCATAAAAATTTTATAAATACAGTAGCTATCGATTTTTAAAACTAATCAATTCAGTTTACTCTGTGAATGAAAAAAAAGTCTTGGTCAAATATTTTACCATTTACAATTCCGAAATTCAACAAAAAAAAGCTTGAAATTTGGGCTTTCATTTAAAAAAATTATTCACTCTTTTTATTCTTTTCATGACTGCAAAAATATTCACGTCAATTTTATTTTTGTATTTTGAGGGAATTTATACGCTCAACAGATATTAATTTAGCTTTTATAATCCTTCACTTAAACTACTTTTAAAGTTAGTTTTTTTTGCTCTTGTTTAAAAAAATTGATGTTTTAAAAAATCTAGAAAAAAAATATCTATGTTCATAAAGGAAATTAATTACATCCTCTTTTTTATTGCTGAAGTAAAAGTGATTGATATTAATGATACTGAATTTAAGGCTGACACGTAAATTAAAATTTAGCATTAATGTTATGAGTAACAAACGTCTTTGCGAATTTTTCAGATCTCAATGTCTCGAAAATATAATGTAATTTCTATATGCTTATATACATATCTGCATATAGATTACCATTAAAAACCGAAATAATTAATGTCGAATTTATAAACGCTTCGGTGAATGAGTGAAAATACACTGGTGGACAAAATTAAGAGATGGAAGACATTTTCCGAAATATGTCAAAAAATACTGAACATAAATAAATGAAATTTGGTATGGATATAGCTTATTCCATGATAATAAAGTATGCAGAACAAAAATGAAAGTGCCGTTCACTGGCAAGACCTATTGCTAATAAATACAATGTAGTTTGAACTTAAGAATAAAAGATGACAGTAAAAGTGAGACTTGTGCAGTGTGTGTTACCTTTAGTATGGTGCATGGTCACCCCTGACAGACAGACAGCATGCACAACGAGTATGCATGCTGTTAATAAGGGAGTTAAGGAGGACTTGTGGAAGACCCTCCCAATCTTCCACCAGAGCAATTTTTAACTCCAAAACGGTTCTGGGGGGAGGTTGGCGCATCGCAATAACTCTCCCAAAAGCACCCCAAGCATGTTCAATAGGATTCAGGTCAGGGGATTTGGCTGGTCAATCCATTCGTTGAATATCCTCGCTTTCCAGATACTCATCAACCATGAGAGCCCTATGTGGTCGCGCATTGTCGTCCATAAAAATTAACTCAGGGCCAGCAGCGCCCCTGAAAAGACGCACATAGAGCTCTAGGACCTCCTGCCTGTACCTCTGAGCATTCATGGAACAATTGTTAAACACATTGAGTGATGTGAGGGTATCTTGCATGGTCCCTGCCCAAAGCATGTCCCCCACCAGCATAATGGTCCCGTTCGATAATGTTGCTGAGATGGTATCCGGTTCCAGGTTCCCTCCATATCAATAGCCGTCCAGAAATAGCGTCATAGAAATGTGCGACATAGAAGAATATAGCGTCTTAGAAATGTGCGAAAATGCCTTCCATCTCTTAATTTTGTCCACCAGTGTATTTATGAAAATTCTTTTTTTTTCATGTATCTCCAAATTTAGACTATTAGCAATGATAGTGATTGATAAATAGATATTTTAATTAAAAGTTGTTGATTCTTAATTACAACTTCCCAAACTGGGCAGGTCAGTGGGGAGACATCAAACTAAGAGTAGCACCCTGGCCCTCCAGATTGGAGGTTGAGCATAAGGTTAACAACCCCACCTCGTAAAAACCTACTTGTTATGGAAACTGAAATCGTTTTGATCCATCTTTCTGAAAACGATTTATCTGGAATATAAGAAACATTGATGGAAATGGGTTGGTTATGTTCTACATAAACCCGAAACATTTAAAGTTAAACAAGTTTCTGATTGGAGAGTTCAGGGCAGCAGAAAAGGAGAAAGACCAAAAAGTGGCCAAGTCGTTTGTGGATGATGGATTGAAAATGGATCTTCCGCTCACTAGAAAGCTTCTTTCGGATCATTTGTGAGTTTTTTAATCGAACATAACTCGGGGCTTTGTGCCAATGAATTCACAATTACTTCGAACTCTCTTGCGGGCATTGCACCAAATTTTGAGAATGAGTCCGCATGGCCTGAAGTGAGGTGAGATGGATCAGGTGATAGAGCGTTCGCCTTCAATGTAGTGACCCAGGTTTGAATTCCAGCCGTGGATGGTTAACACTAATTCTACTCTCAGCTTGCGTCGAACACAGTGTTGACTTAAAATATCCTCAATAGTAAACGGATCATGGGTTAGACTTCCCTTACGATTAGTCTAACCAAGGGAGGTTCTCGTTGCTTTTCTCTCCGTGTAACGCAAATTCTGGGTTAGTTTTATCAAAAAGTCCTCCATGAAGGGTAATTTGCACCAATGAGTGATCCAAGAATTCCCTTGTCTTCTGTGTTGATTTCCAAGTTACAGGACTACGGAGTTGAACATTGGTAGAAGTAAACTCAGAATTGGGTTAGCTCTTCAACGCCGGTTAAAAAATAAAGTAAAATGGTTTGGGGTACTTAACCAATTACTTACCATAGTTACTTTTTTAAAAATTAACAAACTGTATGAATTGAGGTATAAGCTGCTGGAATTTATTTCCTTTCAAATAAAATTGTGTGATCAGGTTTAAACTGTCTTTTTTTTCGTTCCTAGGATAAAATAAGAACTGAAAGTGAATCAGCTAGTGAAAGCTATAAGGATAGCAAGTCATCTAAAACGCCGCAACCAACAGACGAAGATCTATTGGGGAAACGTAAGTTATTCTTACTGAATATCTTGTGTGTTTCGCAAAAAGCTTTGCTACTACTTTCTGCAAAAAAGAATGTAATTAATGAAAACACTTTATAGAAGAGACACTTTATGAATTTAGTAAAATCTTGCTTTACGGAAGTGAGGTACAGTGCTCAAAATAGAAAACAAACTGAGCACCTTGTAAACCTTTGATCTAATGATTTGATTTTCGTGTACTAGGATTATGCAATTATATAGCTAAAATACATATAAGGTATCTTGAATTTCTAACTATATAAAAATAGCCTATCTAAAGCTAAGAAAATAACTTTAAAATATTTGAAAATTATTGATAGATACGTGCTAGCCCCCCTCCGTAGCTCTACTTCTATGTCTTGATGATTTTTGAGACTTACCTTAAATATGCTATAATATTTATGCAGACGATATGCAAGCAAAAACCAGAAGCAAATACCTTCTTTCTTCAAATAAACAATTCTTTTTATGACGAATTTTAATTATTGACCCTCAAATATGAAGGGAAAGGGCCATATAGAAAATATGGACCTATTAATTTAGGTAAGAAATCAATCAAAAATTTGAAACCCTGAATATGGGGAAACGAAAGTATTCCTCTATCTCAGCAATTGCTTAAAATAATCCAATAATTTTGATGCACAACTATAAAACTAATTTATCTAAATTAGTTTTATAGTATAGATTATTAATTATTATTTGTTAATGAGGAACTAGGTGATTTAAGGGCAGTTATTAGTGTACTCAAATTGACAGACTGGTAAAGGAAACTTACGTTGCATTATCTTTTTTTCCATTCAAAATCTTATTTTCGAAATGGAATTCTTTTCTTTTCAGACTCGAAAAGTGATCCAGAAAGACACGGTGCATCATCTCCTCTCTACAGTGCCAGTAGCGATTTATCCGAAAAACTGACTTCTATGACAGTCTCCTCCTCCTCGGTAAGTCACAAGGTTCCTAAGGACTCGGACACATCATGGGAAAGGCAGCACAGTCCAACACAGCCATTGTCCACCTGGTGCAGTGAAGGAGCCATACCCAAACAAAGACATGTTGAAGAAACCAGGCAAGAAGGAAGAAGGAAAAAAGATAGAATACGAAATAGATCTGAGCCTAGGGAGCATGTTTCAGCACTTCAGGTCAGACAGAAATTTTTTTTATAACGTTTCTCAGTTTTATTTTATTCCTTTACTTTTTTTATTAGCGTTTGATATAAAATGAATGAATTGAAAAATTATCTATAAACTGTTCCAAGGGTCAAAGTCTTGAAATAGCGATCAAAACTGTTATTTTATTTCCGCCAATTATTTTTTTAGATTCGTATAAATATGTCCGTTTTATAATTTCGTTAAGTGTTATGGTTGCTGTAATTGTAGTTGCTTATTTACGTCGCACTAGAAATGCACCATGAGCTATTATCAAATGATCTCTGGGGATGATCTGAAGACGTGACATCGCAATTTTGATTCTCTGTGGAGGGAATAGCTCCCCGCTTTGGTAGCCCAATGACCTACCCACGAATTCAAGTACAGTACGTTAGAGCAGCTTAGCGAGGACCGATAACGCATGCACTTGGACACTTCGTAGCTTATGAAATAAATAAATTATATTATAACCTCTCCCCTTATGTTTAAGCTAGCTATAAATTAATTACCATTGATAAGGTAACCAATTTATATGAAAATGCCTTACTTAAGACAAGCTTGCACAAGTTCTTTAATGTCATAATCTTATCGTGTAATTCTTTTTAAATATTACATAATACATGTTTACATTTTCCCATTTCATGCATGATAACGTTATAAAAATACGCACAATCCTATGTTTTACAGTTAGTTCTATTTCTTTCTTTTTTTTTTTAATTTTTAGATCAGATGCACTGTTATATAAAATGTAGATAATGCAGAATAACTTTTAGAAAACTAATATTATAAAATAATATTAGTAATCATAATAGTAATAATATCAGTATAAATCTCCAACAAATATTTATTACCTAATTGCTGTTTTCTAGAAAAGATTTTTACGTCGATTCCAAAAATTTGTTAAAAAACACTTTTAAAATGATATTTAAGTCAATCTGAATAAATTTGTTATCTGAAACAATCAGTGTCTTACCCTTATCAAATTATTAGATGCACTCTAAGACAGACTGCATGTAAAATCTTAATTATTAGGTGATACTAGACAGCTTTATTGTTTTTACGAGACTGGAACCGGTTTGGACTTTGTTTACGTACATGTATCAATTGGTTAAATTATACGATATATTATATTAATATAGAATATTTATTATATCAGGTATTATATTAATATATTATAATAGTTACACCAAATTATCGGACGCACTGTAGTTTTTTAATAATTACACGTTTTGCATGAGTGTATAGGCAATACTTTTATATTTAAACATACATGTAATGGGTTTTTATTCAGGAGATTTTTTATATAATTCCTATTTGTATTTATTTGTAACGTACTGCATTACAATGTTAAGCAATTGATACACGAACATAAACAAGTGCCGGTTTCTGTCGAGTAAAAACAATAGAGCTGTATAGTACCACCAGATAATTAAAATTTTACACGGAATCTTATAGATGAATAAACTTGTTACATGAAACTATTGCATATATATTAACTACTTTTATGTTGCTTGCAAAAAATAATCAGTTTTTCTATAAGCATTATGTTATTCAAGAGTTGTTTTAAAAATAAATATTGAACAATTGTTTTCAATCACAATTCAGTTTTCACGCCTGGAGCGATCGACAAGGTCAAAAAGCAGAAGTCCCGAATTCAAACTAAGTGATGATGAATCTGGGGTACGCTATCCAGGCCGAGGACCTCTATGTTCTCACTGCGGCGAAAAACTGGCTCATCCACCCCTCTCTGCACCAGCTGATTGGGACAGGAATTATCCGAGATTTTGGGACATGCCCACACCACACCATCACGCCATGATGTACAGGCAGCCACGAAGCTACAGAGACACAGTAGCTCCTGTTGGATACAGTGCTCATAGTCGATACAACGTAGGCCCTTATGGAGGAAGTCACTGTCATATGCCAAGATCCTGGTCTTCGGAAAGCGCGGCGCCAGAAATAGACTTATATCCTGAAGATGATGAAGATGCTGGTAATTAATTATGTTTAATTTTTTTTTCCATTTAAACTTTAAGAAATTCCGTAAATGTGACACTTCACTCCACCTAAGAAGAGGAACGCTAGCCAAAAGCAGAAGCCTTAAGATGAATGATATCTCTGGCCAATGAGAGAGAAGAGATGAAGTTTTACCACCTTTTTGGCCTGAGCCATCAGTCATCTTAGAGATTTTGCTTTTTGGCTAGTGTTTTCCTTCTTCTGTGAATCGAATTGTTGTTTAAACACATGCATAATGTAGCTGGTAGTAAATGTTATAAATTAGCAAAGTATTCTTTCCTACGATTCATTTTATTTTATTTTATAACTTGCGTTGAACAGCCGACCCGTTGTCATGTTTACCATATCACTAATCAACTCCGTAGACTTGTCACTTTTCCCAAACCAGAAGAAAGGGAATTTAACTTAGGAAGGAAGCAAAGGAATTTAATTTAGACCACTTCTTGGTGGAAATTATCCGGATTTGCAGTATCTGGAGGAGGAAACCACAAAAACCTCCCACGGTTAGCCCGACGGCAAGGGGATTCTAATCCATGATAGCTTTACTGCTGAGAATATTTTACTTCAGCACTTGGGCAAGTTTGAGACGGTGGGCGAGTATAAGCAGATCCTATCCATGATAAGATACTTGGCGATTGCAGATGGCATTGGTGGTGATAACGCTTAAATGTGGAGGGAGAATGAAGAAATTACTTTAATCTAAACCATAATTCGATTTTCGTTTTTTCTTGTCGGCTATTCTTGATAAATAAAATAAAGGAAAGTAAATAAATTAATAAACGCTTTTATGGGTGTGTTTCGTTGAAATGTCATTTTCTCAGAAGTACTGAAGAAATTAATAAAACAATTGGTTATTCGTCCTATCTCTACATATCCTAGAAATTAAATGAAAATTACATAGTTTTTTTTTCAAGAATATATATACATATTTTAACCTGAATGTTCACGTAACTGGCGTTAATCAGTAAGCTTGTGTTGTTGATCTGGAAAAGCTTGTGTTGTTCATCGGAAAAGTGCGGTGTAACCAAATACCGCACTAAGGCAATACCGCAACTGCTAACTGTTGTCCTGGAAATTGAACTGACTAATCAACATACTTACGAATCTGAACTTCCTTTGTAACTTGCACATCACATTCGCCCAAACTTCAGATTACCAGGTAAAAACCAGGGAAAAGATGCTTTCGCAATTTTACGCTTCCTTGATTTTTCGCGCATTTTCAACGAGATTTCTTTTTCGTTTTTTTAGTTGGGAGTTTCTCGCCAATTGGTGGAAGCGCCGCCCAGAGGTATCCCCTTGCTGTCCCTGATAATTCCAACTCTTTCTCTTCTTTTTGAAGAAGGCAGAACTAAAAATTTTTCTCTTGAGGATTTACAAACTTAGCTGTGCTCTAAGGGAATCTCACGCGCTACGAGTTCAGACTCTATCAATTTCTTTCTTAATCCTGTTTCGAATCATTCCTGACAAGCTAAATTTCTTATTGCATCTTCGTTGAGCCTTAAATAGTAAAATGATTCTCAACGAATTGGAAATGTTAAATACCTTTAAAATTTGCAATAAATTATTAAAATCAAACAATGGAGTAAATAATCTTAATATTGCTGGGTTGTGGTTTTCAGTTTTCGTAAATTCTAATAATAATCAATGATATAGAAAAAAAGAAACCATTATCTTCTTAAATTATTTATAAAAAAATTTAAATATTTTAAATTTGCTATCACGAAAATATCATTCTTCGAATTTGCTGTCACGGAAACAGGATCGTTGCAAAATGTTTTAAAAAATAAGACACAAAATTCTACCTAACTTTTGGGTTTACGACTACTAATGTTCAACTCCACAGCCTTGTCATTTTGTACCCAATCCAGAAGACCATTGAATTCCTGGATCAAGTATTGAAGAAATTTGCCCTCGTAGGAGACTTTTGGATTGAACTAACCCGCATTTGCATTACATGGAAAGGAAAACCAAAAAAAACCTTCCACGGTTAGACGGACGGCAAGGGAACTCTAACTCATGATCAGTCTACCTCTGAGGATATTTTACGTCAGCACTGTGGTCGGTGCGAGCCTGGTGCAGAATTCTTATCGACCCCTAATCGCTTGGATTCGAACCCTGTTCCCCTCATTTGAAAGCGAACACTCAATCCCCTGAGCTTTCAACTCTGGGTGCAATTGTTTCGCTGAGATTCGTACCTGGGTCATTGGGAGGCGAGCGCTCAATCCCTCTTAGCCACCGCGACTCTTATATGTTATAATAAAATATGTTCGGGAGGTTCCACAATGACCTTCTTCAATATATACCTTTAGAATCCTAGTCAAAAAAGTTTATGCGTTATAGTCCGTATATTTAATAAAGGACAGAATAACAACGCTTCGGAATCTCTCTCTACATAACTAAAAATTTTTATTTATTTTAAAGTTATGAAATTTTGTATACTGATAATTCGAAGCAGATGGAACGTCACTGTCGACATTATAAAATTCTATAACGAACCTTTCGAGTGGGATGAGAGAAAAACGAATGGAATTTTCTCATTGGAATGTCAGATATACTATAGACGACTTTTTCAAATATACGATTCGGAATTTCAATTGATCATAAATTCTACTTAGAGTTAAAGTGACGAAAATTCTGCAAGTCGAGGTTCGAAAAATATTGAAACTAGCATTGTCTTCAAGCACGAAGCTCCAACAGAGATTTCAATGCTCTAGCTACTCAGAAAGTTTTAAAACTTTTGATTGCTAGATTCCATCCTCCTAAACGCAAAGGCGATATTATAAAAATGAAGTAAGAAAATATCTGTTCTGTGTTAATAATAATAAAGGAAAGCGTCAATAATTTAATTTTTTTTCAGGAGTTCATAATGAAAGTTACAGATCTTCCTCTTGGATATACATAACAGACTCAGAAGAGCTCGAAGCGTGGAGAAATCCAAAAATACCACGAGGTAAGCTATTTTAACCATATAACAGCTTTATTTTACTAGTAGGTACCCGACGATTAAAATAACACGAGTTAAAAATATTAGAAATTCGAAAACAACCAAAATAGTAAAATTTTGAAATGAAAAATTTCAAGAAAATTGAATCGAAAAAAAACGTAAAATAAAAGATTATTTTGCTTCATAGATAAAATGGAAGAATAGTTTATATGTTTCGAGAGCTTTTTTGAACTAAAACGTTCCATGATTTCAAACAAGCAGCTAAACAAATTTTTTTTTCTAGTAAAGCATTTGCTATTTAATCGCAAAAACTACTATGGATCAATATTTTTTTTAATTGTTCTAAAATATTTTATTACATTTTCACTATAATTCCTAAACATGCTATTAAATCTTAACATTCTGTTATAATTCGGGCATTTTGAATGATTTTTTAAATGATAATCAAATTACAGAAGTGCTCCAATTTTTATCAAAATTGGCTGTCAAATGCACTACAGATTACAAAAACTCGAGGTTAATCTGATTAAAAAAAAACTCAAAAGGTAAGGTGGAAACAAGAAAAATAATTTCAAATTGTATTTATACTAGCGTATATATTTTAAGAGGCTATTTTATCTTAAAATATATACTAGCGTATATATTTTAAGATAAAAAGGATTATTAGATCAAAAATCCATGGGGATTTCCACCAACAATTGTCAGAAAGGGTAAAAACCAAAGTGTGGAGAGATCTTCGACAGAACACCATTCCAGACTGGCCGCGCCGCGAAGCGGTGGCTCAGTTTCGACTACATACCGGACATGACTGCCTTGCCGCGCACCTGTTTCGTTTAGGNGACAATTAAAATAACATGAGTTAAAATTATTAGAAATTCGAAAACAATCAAAATTTTGAAATTTTGAAATGAAAAACTTCAAGAATGCTGAATCGAAAAAAAGGTTCTTTTGCTCCATAGATGACATGGAAGAATAGTTTATATGCTTCGAGAGCTTTTTTGAACTAAAACGTTCCATTATTTCAAACGTGCAGCTAAACAAGTTTTTTTTCCAGTAAAGCATTTGTTATTTAATCGCAAAAACTACTATGGATCAATATTTTTTTTAGTTGTTCTAAAATATTTTATTACATTTTCACTATAATTCCTAAGCATGCTATTAAATCTTAACATTCTGTTAAAATTCAGGCATTTTGAATGATTTTTAAAATGATAATCAAATTACAGAAGGGCTCCAATTTTCAACGAAATTGGTTGTCAAGGGTACTACAGATAACAAAATTCGTGATCAATCTGATGAAAAAAAAAACTCAAAATGTAAGGTGGAAACACGAAAAATAATTTCAAAATGTATTTATATAAAGGTATATATTTTAAACATATAACAGAAATCTTTGTTCTGCGCCTAAATCACTGAAACAACGAATGTTAACGAAATAAATATTACAAACATACTTCAGAAAAGTGTTCTTACTTAAAATTGCTCAATTACACTTTTTAAAAAATACCAATGATCAATCACATGAAATATAATATTCGATTTTTCCATGGTGCACACGAATAATTGAGGCTCTATACTCTAGACAATACCAGATAAGACTACTGTAAAAAGTACCGATACTTAAAATACCGGTATTTCATATCGTAAGATTTTAGGAAACAAAAAATCTGATATACTGTACCTTTTTAAGTTATACTTTCTGAATCTTTGTAGTTAAATAAGCAAAGTTATGGTTTAAAATTTGACAGTGAAATAGATTTGGGAGATGCTGCGCTCATGGTTCCAATACAAAGGTTTTTGAAGTGGTACCTTTTTATAACAACCTTATAATTCCGTTTTATGTACTTTGCATGCTGCACATCATTAGATGCTAATATAATTCTTGTTTCAAATACTTATAAAAAAAAGATAATTTTAAACGATCATTTGTCTTTATTATTTCAATATTTATAAATGAATTATTTATAAAATAATTGTTAATAATGTAATTAATTATTACTTAACTAATTATTTATTAATCAATTATTGATTTATTAAGTAATATAGTTATATTTATTCTATTTATTTTATTATTTTACTCTATTATTTATTACTTTTAATTTAAGTTCTTGGAACTTAATAATTTCCCATTTGTTTAGTAGGAGTTTTGTCTCTCAAGTCAAAGCACAGTAAGAAATTTAAAAAAATATTGATGTTAACATTATTGAACTTTATTAAAGATGCATAACATGATTTTGCTTTGTTTCATTTAAAAAGTTCATATAAAAGACAGTTGGCTGAAAAGCTTACTGTTCAGTAACTGCTTAATGGAATATAATCACTGTTTGCATTTTTTTTCTAACAAAAAGAATTGTTAAGAATAAGCTATTGTAATACAGAATTAATTTATCGTAAAGTTCGTTAGCTCTGTTCAACACTCCGATTCAATTTCATGGAACTAAAATGAATCGGCTTGTTCTTGGACTTCCACTAGATTTATTTCAACGGAAAAAAGTCGTTAGAAACATTAAATAATGTCCCATTTTTATTTTTAAACATCCGACTTTCCCGAATAAATTTTTTTTACCCCAAAGAAATCGTAAAAACCAGTTTAAAAGTGCGAAAAAATTCAGAATCATTTTGCTCTTTTTCAATGCAAGTGACTATTTCAACTCGTTAAACTGTCAAAGCAGTTTTAGTCATAAGAAAAACGAATTAACGAACTCCTTTCACTTCCGTCATCGGTTTTTAAGAATTGTTTTCTTCAGTTATTAACTGAAGTGAACTGATTCGTGCATTGAAAAAAAGCTTTTCTGTGGAAAAAAACTCATTAGATGGTATTGCATAGTTCATAAAGGACTGAATATTAGTTTTTAGGAAGAATAATTAAATAAAATTGCATTTGTATTAAAATGCTTTTGTGCAAATTCTTTTGTTGTTCAGAATTAGAAAGCATCTAAGAGTAAGTTCGTGTTTATTTTAATTTTATTTAACATACCATATGGAGCAAATAAAGAATTATAAGGAGTAGTTAATTTTTGTTTAGTTTTTTTAACAAAACAAATATTTTTTTCGCCACTATTAAACTATGATAATTTCGGGAATATTTCCGTATCGTGATCTGCTACACCAACTACAATCGCTTAGGTGCCAAATTGATTTCAAACGGGAAAAATTTAAAAATAAAAGCATGTAGAGGTTTGCCCGGGGTTGGATAACAGTTATACCCTTCAAGTTAGTCCCTTTCTGTGATTTTTTTTTTTTGTTCTTGTTTCTCGTGGGCCGCTGCCCGGAAGTTGTCAAGACTTGACGATTATTCGGTCACAGATCACGATACGGAAATCTCCCCATAATTTCTTTAACCTAATTTCTTTAACCTCATTGTACTCTCTATAACTATTAATGTATACAGTTTGAAATTTTGGAGCCTTTTGTGCCGTAACATCGTTCAAATGTGCTTTAACTTTATTTTGTTACATTTAATCATACTATCGTAACTCTTAAATTTGATTACACGATAATGTGGTTCAACGTGAGTCGAACGAGGTTCATTTTAGCAATGTATTAAGATTGGAACAAATTGGCACCGTATTAAGATGTAAAATAATATAGTTCATCATTGAACTAATTTTTTTAATGAGTTTGAGGATCAGTTTATGTTTATTTTTTCATTTTTGTTCACCTGAGTAATTTTTTTTCCATAAAATATCACATTTCAAATTTAACTGAGCAATATTTCTGATAGGAAACTTAAACTTTCTAAATAATTTAAATATGAAATCGATTGTTAGCAAGCAAAATTTATTTTTTATTAAGACATTTGTAGAGAATTCGACATGTATGTTAGATGGATAATCGAATTGCAAGTAAATACATTGTCCCTCAAAAAAGATATCATCCAGAAAAACTTCTGTTTGGATGATCAGATTTTCATGAACTAAGTGCAAGTCTCAATGCGTGAATAGTCTTAGGGCCATCCCAGAAATATTGCCATAGATTTCGGAAAGCAACAGAATCCACATACATCTCTAAGCTCCTGTTCCCAGTCACAAGAACTAAAGGACCCAGGCCAAACCAAGAAAACACCATAAAACAGATCCACATTTTTAGGNTTTTTGTTTACGCAATTCAAATTTAACTGAGCAATATTTCTGAAAGAAAGCTTAAACTTTCTAAATAATTTAAATATGAAATCGATTGTTAGCAGGCAAAATTTATTTTATAATAAGACGTTTGCAGAAAATTCGACTTATATGTATGATGGATAATCGAATTGCAAGTAAAAAAAGATATCATCCAGAAAAACTTCTGTTTGGATGATCAGATTTTCATGAACTAAGTGCAAGTCTCAATGCGTGAATAGTCTTAGGGCCATCCCAGAAATATTGCCATAGATTTCGGAAAGCAACGAAATCCTCATACATCTCTGAGCTCCTGTTCCCAGCCCCAAGAACAAAAGGTCCCAGGCCAAACCAAGAAAAGACCATAAAACAGATCCACATTTTTAGGTAGAGTTCATACACTTCTGACCAGACTCTCTCATTGGATACTTTTTCTAATTATTTAGTCTAACTTTGAATTAATTCTTGCACTATTTTCAAAATTAACTCAAAAAATTTTCATCAATGATACATACTATTTTTCTGGTCTAACTCCACTGATAAAACACATCCTTCAAGACATTCACTTTTCATTTACACTCATAAAGTACAAAAGACATTTCTAATAACAATAGTATTGAGTGATTTCTTTGTCCCTAGAGAAGCCTGATTCATCATCCCGTCCTCCGCTGACTCGTACCGACTCTACAGATTCTACAGAATCCGAGAATGGTTTCCTCAATCAGTACATTAGTGTCACCCATCGGATGGTTCATCGAAAAGCCAGCGTTGAAATGTACCACCGTATTGCCAACAATCGTTTCGGTAAGTAAAGATGCTGCTGAGCGACAAAGGACTAAATTTATTCGTATGCGCATAAAAATATGTATTGTCGGTAAATAAACAAACAAATATTGAATAAGTAGATAAATATAAACAGTGTAAAATTAAATAAAACTGTGACTAAATGCACTGTAGAAAATTTTAGTTTTTTTTCTTAATGCCAAATCTGGTATCCAATATACACAAAAAAGTTTTGAACAATGTAATTATCAGTATCAAGAATCTGTTCTGAGCCCAACAATCAAATACCCAGATTATCTTGAAATGGCTAGTACTAGTAATCGTCTTTACCGTAATAATGTTGGCAACTTGTTCTCTAAACAATTTTGTATTAAAAATTTAATAATTCTTTGATACATAGTTATTTATCACAAATGTTGGGATAATTTCCAAAATTTTAAAAACTAGAAGTGATATTTTTGATAAAATTTTCGGTACTTATTGCACTGCGTATGATTCAGTAAACAGAGAATTGATTCTAGAGACCTTGCGCAAGTTTAACATCCCTCATAAATTAATCAGGTTGATTAAAATGACAACTTCATCGACTAAAGCGAAAATAAAGGTACAAAACAAAATGTCCATGGAATTTGATATGGTAACTGGACTGAGACAGGGTGACATTCTTTCGACCTTGTTGTTTAATGTATGCCTTGAAAAAGTGATGCGTAACACAATATCAAATAGAGGTGGTACTATTTTTAATAGAACGAAACAAGTCCTTGCTTTCGCCGATGATGTATATTGATAGCAAAAAGCAAAAATGCACTTGTTGACCTTTTTAACACTTAGTATATACCCATATTGCCTAAAAGCAGTCAAAATGACTAGATTGTGAATGGGTAAATAAATTTGCTGAAAATTAATTTTTAACATTTTTATATTATTTACAGTTATATAACAAGTTATTAGTAAATATTAAGAATAAAAAAAATCATATGTTTTTCAAAAAGTCACAAAATTCTAAGAAATTGTGTCATTATATACATCATTGTTTTTCTAATTGAAATTAAAAGCATTCAAAATGACTTCCTTAGGCAATCTAGTGTTAAAGACTTAACCAAAGAAGCTAGTATTTTTGGTTTAGAAATAAATATTGATAAGACCAAATACATGATAATGGATTGTAAGGGAACGGATATGGACACAGAACTACAAATTAATGAAAAGACAAAATTTGAAAGAGTTAGGGAATTTAAGTACTTGGGTTCAGCTGTCACTGAAAACCAGAGATTAAGCGAAGACTAAATGCTGGAAATCGCAGTTTTTGTGCACTTAAGAGATTGCTAATATCAAAAGTAATAAAGAAGAAAACAAAACTTCGGGTTTATAAACTATAATAAAACCAACCGTTATCTATGGATCAGAGGCATGAACTCCAACCCAGAAAAAAGAAACAATGCTGATTACCTGGGAAGGAAAAATTCTTCGAACTATTTTTGAACCTGTCAAAGAGGGTGATCTGTGGAGAAGGCGACGCAATTTCGAAATTTTTCAAAACTATTTAGAGAAAAAGATGTAATCAATTATGTAAAAGCAAAGAGAATTCAATGGCTTTCTTTTTTTTTCTTTTCTCCAAGCTTTGGACATGTGCCTTGGTCATTATGGACCCTTTACCATGTAGCCCAAAGCTTGACTACTGGTCCGGCTCCACACCAGCCTAGGAACGAGCCCAGTCAGCAAGAATTTATTAACAATTTAGATATTTACAAAGTCACAATGTTTAAAAATACAAAGATTAAATACAATACAAGTTAATTACACAAAATTAAAAAAAAGAAAGAAAGAAGTATAAAAAGAAAAACAAAATAAACTTAAAGGCCGTAAAAGAGACTAAAGTAGAAAATCGGTAAAATGGTTACGTATTGAATGGAAAAATAAATGTGAGAAAAGATAAATTTCGCCTAAAAGTTGAAATTGAAGTTGTTATTGGCTTTAAGGCGTTGAAGTTCTGATAGGTAACTGGGACAAGTAGAGTGGGAGGCTTTATGGGTACAGTCATGTCGGGAATCGGAGTGTGAATTCAATGGCTTTGACACCTTGAGAGAATGGAGAAAAACAGAGGCACTAAGAAGATATTCAAGGGACTGTTCAAGGGCCAAAGGAAAAGAGGAAGGCCGACCAAGAGATGGTTAGATGAGGTGGAGAAAGATCTTAAGATTCTAAGGATCGGAAACTGGAAACAAAGAGCTGGAGACAGGCGACTTTGGAGAAAAATTGTAAGTGAGGCCATGGTTCAACATGGACTGTAATGCCAGGGAGTTAGTTTTTTACCTATTACACTGAGTAAGATTAAATAATATTTTCAGACTTTTTGAGTTTATAATAATATGAATTTCCTAAGTATAACATTTCTTTCTTCTAAATATTTTCTTCTTATTTTCAGAGGTAGACAAAAGAATGGTAATTCACAGAAATAATGGGGAATTCGGCTTCCGAATTCATGGAAGTAAGCCTGTAGTGGTTTCTTACATAGAAAAAGGTAAATATAAAGAATGCCCTGAATAATTTTTGTTAATAAAATTAATTTGTAATGTGTATGCAAATGACTGAGATTTTTGATGTTCTCATAGAGCCAGAAATTTTACTATTCTCTAATAGACTACTTATTTTCTCAGAATAGGAATAATCTGTATTTTTTTTTATTTACATTGAATTTAAGCTTTACACATTCCGTGTTTTTAATTCGGTTGTTGCTCTTCAAGAAGAAGAAGATCGCGAATACCCGCACATGGGACCTAAGACGTCAGCGCCAGCTGATCACTTATAAGCAAAATGGCGCATTTAACGTACTAACGTAATGGCGTAATTGTAACGTACAAAATTTCTCCACATAAGTCAGAATGTTGATTAACGTGAAGTTAATTATATTTAACGTCGCATCGCACATCAAATTTGTTGAAGTATAATTCTTTCCCGTCTACGTCTTTTACTTAGCTTAGATTAATTATTTGTTGATGTATTTTATTGTAACAGTGATAAATTTTTGTTTTGTGCACCTGGCAACTTCGATGCATAAGTAGTTTGTTTATGTTCTACATGGCTTCATGCCTATCTATAAAGTAAGAAATATATAGGGAACGAACTCAAATCTTTGTGAAAGAACATAGAATTTGTCAGTTAAGAGAATTTGGCGTACTCGAATTAGAATGAATAGAGCAGTTGCTAACGTAAATAAAGGCCATGTTTCAACAACCAATCAGAATCGAGATACCCACAGTACGTCACTTGCAGGTATCCCATTACGTACTCCCAACTAATCACGTGCCGAACATATTTACTTTATAGCTTTAAGGTTCGAGTTTATTATTAGGTTGACTCAATATTCGAATCAAATTAAAAGGTATGTTTGCAAGCGGCGTCACGTCACACTTGTGTACCGAACCTGATTCGCTGACCCACACGTGACTTCGCTTGCAAATATACAATTAACATAAATCGATAAAGCATATAATATATTTCACTTTCAAATGTACTATCATTGTTTTTATTATTATGTTTATTAATTTTCTCGTTTTATTCAAATATGTAAAATGCTTTTCAAATTCACTGCATTTCAATTCATTTTAAATTCACTGTATTTTAAAGTGTTATTCCAAAGCTATTCTACAGTGCTATTCCATAGTGTAATTTCCATTTATTGAAGCTGTACCATATTTCAATTTTAATTTCTTGAAGCTAATTAAAACGTAAAAATCTATCGGTTCGTGGGATATTTAAAATATGGTAATAAGATGTTGTTTTATCATTTCCATCTAGAAAGATTTTAAAATTCGATTAATTTAAAAAATCTGTATTTGAATGACTTTGAAAGTATTCAAATATTCGTGAGTATTAAAAGATAAATACAATAAACTAAAATTTGTTTTTAAAAAAAAATGAGAGAATTCATTTTAAAATAAATAAATTTTGAATTTTACTTATTGCATCTTCATACTGAACCTATATTTTTGTAGGTTTTGTAAGCGAAAGTAATTGAGGTTGAATTTCGGATGTTACTTACCATTTTTAAATGAGATCAAAATCAGTAAAATTAAAATAAAGTGCTCCCTTCAAACGAATTACTTGATGATGCATGAAAGCTTAAATATCACTCTTCTTCTTTGCATCTACATACTGTAAAAAAAGTACCGGCTCAAAGGGCACATTATCCGCAAAATCCATTTTACCGTAAAATTCAATTTTACCTTAAAATGTTATGCCGTAATTCTTACAGTAATATTTATTTAATTATGACGCCTGGTGGCTGAGCGGTAGTGCTTCGCGCTCCCTGATTCGATCCTCGGGCCGGGCAAGGTTGACTCAGCCTTTCATCCCTTCAGTGGGTCAAGAAAACTGAGGTGGGCACAGTAGGCCTTGGCCTTTTAGAGCTATCGCGCCACTGAGTTTAGTTTAGTTTAGCATTTATTTAATTATAGTCATGAAGTGATTTTACGGTAATTATTACTAAGTAATTACGGTATATCAGATTTTTTGTTTCTTAACATGTTCTGGTAAAAATGGATTTTACAGTAAAAAGTACCGGCACTGAGGGTGCCGATGCTTATTACCGAAATTTTTTACTGTGTAATCTGTCTCCATAAAATCATTCAGTTGTTTTAAATACGCTTATTTATCTAGATACTTTTGAGAAACACACACTTAATGAAACTATTAATCATTACTCAATGGGTTTATAATGACGAGCCTACATACTCAATAACGAGTCACTGATTGTATACTCCAAATTTACATGATTTATTTCTAATTAGGAACTCCTGCAGACATCTGTGGCCTTGAGATAGGAGATATTATAGTTTCTATCAATGGTCTTAATGTTTTGGATGCCAATCATTCGGAAGTAGTAAAACTGGCTCATTCAGGTAAGTAATCCTAAATCCTCAGAATCATTTATTACGTGCATTATAAATTTGCTAATTTCGAAGAGAGCTGCAGCCACTCTTCGTTTTGCCCCTGATTTTTGCTTTTACAATAGCCGACCGGCTGTACAGTGGTCAGGGAGCTTACCTGAAGTCCGAAAGGTTATGGTTTCGAATCCCGGATAAGGCATAGATATTCTTCCCTTCTCTTCGCCGAACTGTTTGTCCTTCTTACTGTGGGAGCAACGTTGGCCCACTTAATATGGTGCCCCCAAGAGAGTGGTGAACAAATCTACCCTTCTGATAGCCGAATGACAAAAATTCAATATCCGTGTGAGCATTGAAAAAAAACAATAGCCATCAGATTATTTAAAAGTTTTTATCTCATATATTAAGCTTTTACCCACATTTTAAAAAAATCTGTTCAACGTCTAACCATAATTTCGATGGCTTCAGATACATTTTGAAATATAGTGCAAATTTATCACAATAATATGGTTCAACTTATCGTTTTAGACTAGCCAATATTTTATTAAGGAAGTCGCAAATGACATTATGGTTCAAGACATTTTGAAATTCCATGCAGTATGCTAATCGCTAAAAATTTATTGAAATACTTGAGTTGCTAGGTTCAGCTTTTACAGCCTCTACGTTTAGGACAAAGCGTGAACCCGGATATATGTTACAAGAAATTTTAATTTAGCAAATGTGCCACATACAAGTTAACACTTATGTCATCAATACACAAGCTCTCAAATGTTTTTCACCCATAAGAAAACCATTATTGTTTTTAAATGCCTCCACCGATTGCAATGTAAAGTTTGAAAGTCATATTTTTTAAAAGCCATACATGAAATGACAATACCGTCATTGTGTGGTGATATCTACAGGAAAGAATTTGTATGAGCAAAATCTTTCAAAACCCGTTTGCATTCTAAAATTTTCTTTTTTGTAAACACAAACAAATAAGAACAAAAATTGTAGACAAAAGAATTAAAAACAAATATGTCGATGATATTCTACTTTTTCTAAGTTTCCTTTGAGTTCAGTTATTGTTGTTTTTCTGTTTTTCTTCACTATTGTAGTACGACATATTACTGTATCCACGATTGTAGTAGGACATTATTGTAATAAGACGCTATTGTAGTATTGTATAGTACAGTATTGTATAGTATAGTGTAGTATTGTATAGTATTGTATAGTATTGCATAGTATAGTATTGTATAGTATAGTATTGTATAGTATAGTATTGTATAGTATAGTATAGTATGACATAGTATTGTATAGTATAGTATTGTATAATATAGTATTGTAGCATACTCTAGACATTGTAATATCTGCTGTTGTAGTAAGACACATTAGTTTGACTTGTTTTTACCTTCACTAAAATGTAATGAAACAGTCTAAGTAACATATGATTTTCAGATAACCGAAGAATAATTTTTCTATTTAATCTCGTAGTCCCTAAAGATTTATAAGCTTAAATATCTGATCTACGTTGTTACTGCCATTGAAATATCACACTAATTCAAAATTAATTACGAATCCATGCCTGCTTAGTCCATTCTGAATAAATAAACTCACCAATTATAAATCTCTTTTCACAGGGACAGAAGTTCTTAAAATGGAGGTGAGTCGGACCTGCCATGTTCTAACTCCGGTGCTAAGTGATAGTTTAAATCCTCCTGTGTTTTCTGGTTTTCTTCAGAGGTTAAGTGTGAGCAGCCAATACAGTCACAAATGGTGCCGGCGTTGGTTCGCTGTAAAACTTGACGGTGTCCTTTATTGGTACAAAACCTGTGAGGTAAGCCCTTGTCGAAACGATTTAACTTTTGATACAAGGATATTATGTAAAATTTCCAATATTGGTTGGGAAATATTGGTTAAGCCAGTATTGGTTGGGTAATTTAGGATTTCAATTTTAACACTACCATTTTGAGCATGATCTTGAAGATACTCGGATAACCTAAGCCAATGATAATTGGTAAATTTAGAATTTAGATTTTAACACTGTAGTTTTTAGTGCGATTTTGCCATAAATTCCTTGTTTTGGGTTGATATTTTAAAACTCAGTGGGAATTAAATGTATTTTCTTTTACGTTAATACCCTTTCCCCTGCATGTCTTATTTTAAATACCTTAATTCTAACTCCAATGAATAAGTTTTTACAGTCTAGCAGTAACATTTAAGAGTAATCGCTGATTTTTCTGCATTGAATAGTTTTTAAATGTCTACTTTTTTGCAACTTCGGGCAATTTTTTAGGCATCGTAATATCGAGCTCTAACTCATTATCAAAATGTGGTTAAGTAAAATTAAATTCTGCTATGTCTAATATAACAAAAGTGGGATTTCTTGTAGCTATATTCTTCTATGGGGATACGAATAAGGAAATATTAAACTATGTTTTCAATAAGAAAACAAAAAATGAACTTGAATTTTTTTTCCGTATTACGAAGGATGAGGAATGATTACGTAAGCTATTTTCTTCCCCTTATCCGGAAAAATCCTTAGTGAATTGAAAAACCTCTACAACTGGAGAAAAAAACATTTTATTTTTCAAAACAAATTTTATTATTGCATTTTTTTTTTTACCTTCGCTTATTTTTTCGGACTTGGAGGAAACAATTCGCATGCATTTTTTCCTTCTATATCATCTGCTTTCAAGTAAGTGGTATATTTCATTCTTATTAAATCATTCATTTCAGAAAATAGACGAGCCCCTCGGTGCTTTGGCGCTTCAAAATCAGTCAATAAGTCGCGTCCCAGAGGCCGGGGCGCCACACGCCTTCAAGGTGTCCAAGTTCGGCGAATGCCCATTTTTCTTTTCTGCCGACGATGAGGATACCGCCACAAGGTAATCACAATTCACTGATTTCTTTAAGCTTCAATCCAAGTACCATAGTTAATTTATGTCCAAGATAAAAATAATTGATTAATTATGTTTCATAAATTATTTGAGTTTTTGACCTATATATGTAACAAAGAACAAAAACATATGATTTCCAAAACTTCGAAAACTTAAAAAAATAAATAATTAATTATTAATATTTAATTAATAAATAATTAATAAATAAATAATAATCAATTAATAATAATTAATTCATAATTAATTCATAATAATTAATTAATAATCAATTCATAATAATTAATATTTTATTACTATCTTTGAGAAAAGATAATCTTCGATTTATACAGAGTGTTCTGTAATCAACGCCCTTAATATACATCTCTTTTTCGATAACATTTTTCTTTCTTAAAAATAAGTAAAGAAAGGGTCACAAATTAATAATTAAGTGAAGATGAATAACTGTTAATCGCAAATGAGAAAGGTAGGAGGAAAAGCGTTGAAACCAATACGATTGCCTGATGAAACTAGGAGGCGTCTCTAATAAGCATCCTTTCAGCTCCTACCTGCTTTCTTTGACAAACAAAATAATTAATTTTTGTCCCGCCTTTCTTATTAATGATTCGTTAGAATTCGATGACGTTTTTTTTCCCTCATTTTAATATTAATTTGTGCTCCTTAACTTTGTAAATTTCCTTCTACTTCGTTTTTGAGTTCAAAAATTTATATTAAGGGCGATAATTTGGGAACAACTTGTATAAAAAACTCTGTTAAATAAAGTCAATCAAGGATTTAATGAGCCGTTCAAAATAATAAGCTATTGTGCATTCAAAAGCATTCAAAATAATGAGGTTATATGCACATATTGAGCATTCAAAATAATGAGATAAATTGAAAAACTGCCCAATATTATTGCAATAAAATTAATTATGTTTATGCTAATTTTGCAAGAAAAATTTCATATCTGTTATATTCATTGCAAACAAGTTAAAAGCACTGAAAGAAAAAAAAAGAAGTTCTGAAAGGAAATGTTTTTTTTTAAACTTCTCATTTTTGATTTTGCTTAAAATCATATTTAAAAAGAAGACTTTTTGAAAAAATTTTCTTGCCTGCGAAAATAATGCCGAAAATACCTGATTCCTGCTCTCAATTTCAATATGGCTTTCTTTTTTTTCAGTAATAAATGTTATTGTACAAACAAATTTTCAAACAAACACACCTTGATCAAAATAAATAATCCCAATAAACTGAAGCAGTTAGATATTACTTGCTTAAAAACTTCATTCACTTCAAAAATCTACAAATATGAAATAACAGTCAACATGTTTCAAGCACTTCAAAAATAGGCGCTCATTCTTAAGATTTGCAGGACGTGAATGTAAGGAAACAAAAATTATTCGAAATTTAAAAAAAAACGTAATAGTTGCCAACTAAAAATGGAAAAATGAAGGTGAGAAACAAAACTAGAAAAACCACAGAAAACGAGAGAAGGGGAAAAGTTGTTGTAGCTCATTTACGATGCACTAGAGCTGCACAATGATCTATTTGCGACGGGCCGGGAAGCATCGCTGAGGATAATCCGAGGACATACCATCACAATTTTGATCCTCTGTAGAGCGGATGGCACCCTTTCTTCGGTAGCCTGACGATCTGCGGTCGAAGTCGGGCACTTTACGGTAGAACAGTTTAATGAGGACCAATATCGCACACCCTCGTACCCTTCACAGACTGATCAAAGTGGTCACCCACGCGCACACTGACCACAGCCTTGACTTCGCTGTTCTACTGGGAATCGTGTTTTTACGATTCGTCAACTGTGGTACGAAAAAAGATGAATAACAGAGCAAGAAAAATTCCCGTAGCCGAGAGGCAAATCAGTTTAAAATACATTTCCACGCATTATGGAGAGAAGGGGAGTAACTAATGTCGTTAACTAGGGAATCAGAATTCAAATGAATAAAATAAAAACTTTTGCTTCCTGTTCTGTTTTATTGTCTTTTTCCTCTTTCTCTCGGCTTCTATGGTTCTTCGAGTTACGTTTCTCGCCTTAATTTTACCATTTTTCGCTGACAACTTTTAGTTTTTTCTTTATTTCAAATCATTTTAGTTTCTTTAAATTAGCGTCTGACAAGTCTTGAAAATGGGCGTCTGTTTTTGAAGTGCGTGAAACATGTCGACTGTTGTTTCATATTTGTGTATTTTTAAAGCGAATGAAGTGTTCAATCAGGTCCTTGATCATATTACTATGAGAAACATCGATAGATATTTTTCACCTCCATTTTATATAAATATATTAATAAATATTTTCTGCCAATAAATATCAAATCATTCATTTTTTTTCAGATGGATCAGTGCCTTGAACCAAGTTGCTGCAACAGCTTCACGGGTAATTTCATTCATAATTTCATTTATTTTTTTAACTAATCATTCATTATTTTTTTCTTAATTTACTGTTCATTTTAGTTTTTAGCATTTTAGTTAAATTTCAATTTGTTTTTAATTTCAATTCATTTTTCGTTTAATTTTTAGTCTGTTTGAATTTATTTTAAATTTAATTTTTTTCTTATTTTACAGTAATTTTTATTTTATTTTGAATGATTAATGAGAAACTGCCATTACTTACTTATCTATTTTAAAATAAACTAACTTAACACCTCTAGTAATAGAAAGTTTATTAAAATCGTATCTGTTTTTCAAAATAAAATAAAAGCATTTTGAGCTCTAGATTACCTTATAAAAATATTAATTTTCTTTATTTAAACGAAGCATTACTTACTTTAAAATTTTTCATTTCCTCTGGAATTCAGTATTATTACTGTAAAATACTTCTATTTATTGTGAAAATATTAAAAGAAATTATTACACACTCTTCTGAAACACTATCTTAGATTCTTAAGAAAAACAATTTTCAAAATGCTCAAACAGATTCTTTGAAGTTTTTTTCAAACATTGCTCATGAAAATAAAAATTGTGTCCAAACTGTACCTAACTCTCAACAACCTATGTGTTTACTTTTTAATAATTTTTTATCTAATGAGGCAATGAAACCCTCCGTTTACCGGAGCAAAAAATTTACTCTGACAAGCAAAATAAAGATTTGTCATTCTTCAGAAACATCAAGAACAAGTTTCTGAAGCCACCTTCGGTCTCATGCTCACTAGCAATCTCATCACAAAAATGCGAAAATGGTTTGATAGCTTCCTATAATATATCAAAGTTAATTGTTAAATCTGGAAAAGCTCATACCATCGGCGAAGAGTTAACACTGCCAACTGTCAGGAAAGTTTTAAAAACAGTTTTACACCATCCAGTCGCATCCAATGTAATCAAAAATATCCCATTAAGCAACAATACAGTGTGGCAACGGATTGATGAGATGGCTGAAGACATTGAAGTTTCCTTATGCAAACTTTTGATATCCAACGTATTTTTCCTTCAAGTGGATGAGTCAACAAGTAATAAGGCTTTACTGTTGACTTACGTCCGGTTTGTGAAGGAAAGAAAAATTATTCAAGAGATGCTTTTTCAAGAAACTTGATTGTAGTTACCAAAGGAGAATATATTTTTAATACTGTCGAAGATTATCTTAAAGAGAAAAACATTCCTCTTGCGAATATGTATTATGTTTGTTGCCACTTCTGCAATGGTGGGTCGACATCGTGGGCTTATTACCCTTTTGAAGAGGGTGGTACCAGATATTTTAGCTGTTCACTGCTTCATTCACAGACAGCATTTAGTTGGAAAAAAAGTTCAGCGACCGTTTTCATCAGTCATTGCAATATGTTGATCTCTTCTGTGAACGAAATTCGCAGTAATGCTCTTAACAATCGATTATTCAGACAGTGTGTAAGAAAAATGATGAAGAATTCAATCGCTTACTGCTACACACTAAAATTTGCTGGCTTTCCCAAGGCGACTGTCTCAATAGGTTTTGGAATCTTTTCGACTCTGCGCTTGAGTTCCTCGAAGACAGAGACGTAGCTCTGAGACAGATTTGCGGGAATTTAAGATTGACGTTGCATATATGACGGATTTATTTGCAAAATTTAATGATGTAAATTTACAACTTCAAGGAGACGAGCTCGATTTGGTCAATAGAAAATCAGTTATTTCTGCCGTTCTAAAAAAACTCATTTTGTTGAATCAAAATTTCGGTCGAAATGATTTCAGCTAATTTCCAATCTTATTGGGTCTTAAAAAGAATGGTGAAATTCCCTCTGATGATATACAAGAATATTGTCAACACCTTGAGTCTTTGCACATTGCTGAGCGTTTTAAGGATGTTTTGTCTCCGTAAGTCCCTCAATGGGTTTTAAACTCTTTTGTGAATGCTAAAACTGCAGAGGTTCAGATTCAAAAGGAATCGGCCGAACTTTCAACTAATGAAACTTTGAAATGGTGATAGTCTCACAGAATTTTACCTTCAAGGTACCATCAGTCGCCTTAACCCAGAACTGTGGACTATCGTCAAAAAATGCTTAATTGCCTTCCCTTCCTCCTACCTAGTCGACTACTTTTTAGAGTAAAAAAAACATTTTCGAGTGTTTTTTTAATTATATTTTTTTAATTATATTTGTTTGATTTAAAAAAAAAAATATTTAACGCGTAAGAAAATTACTTGAAAATGTTGCCTCTTATAATTCAGCATATCCCCTCCATCCCAATACTCTAAATAACTGGATTTTCACAAAGGGGACGTTGAAATTTTTTGCTGCTTAGGGTGTCGGCTACGTTAAAAAGGCTGAGAATCTATGCTCTAAGGTATCATGATAAAATAATCAAACTTAACTACACTTACCTAATTTTTTTATATATTATGAGAACATATTTTATTGTTAATGCCAAACCATTGCCAAAGTGCATGTTCTGGTAGTTTTAACGTTGCTCTTTTTTCTCAGTGCACTACATTTATTAAATTTTTCTTCCTCTAAGGAACCTGTAGCATTTCGGAACATTTTTGTGGTCTGTATTTAAATATTATACCAAAACCATTTTCATTTTATAATAATTACAAGACCATTGCCAAAGAGCTTCGACAAAAATTGCCAAGCTCTTTGGTGTTCCCATAGAGCTAAAAAACACGGTAAATTTTACCATATTTTGGTAGTTTTAACGTTGCTCTTTTTTCTCAGTGTGCTATACTTATTATATTTTTCTTCCTCCAACGAACCTGTAGCATTTCGTAACATTTTTACTGTCTGAATTTAAATACAGCCCGATTCAAATTGCAATCACAATGTACTCAACAATCTACTACTAGTTTTTACATCTAGTTGTTATTACTTATTCTAGTGTCCAGTTATAGCACAAAGAATAATTTTTGTTGCAGGCGGACCCGTACGTGGACGAGTGCCTGCGGAATGCCCAACTGCCTCCCATTTCAATTCCAAACGTCATCTGCCAGGGTCCACTGAGTAAGCTGAGTCAGCGTTGGAAAGCATGGCGTAAGCGCTTCTTCCTCCTAAAAGGCGCATCACTTTACTTTTACGCCGACCGCAACGCCAAAGTTGCCTTAGGTAATGCCTTTATTTATTTTTATTTTATATTTTGTAATCGGCGTCAATGTTCAACTCCATGGCCTTGTTATCTTGAACCTAAGCTAGAACACAAGAGAACTCCTGAATCAAGCATTAGGGCAAACTAGCATTCTTGAAAAACTTTCTGATATAACTAACCTACATTTGCCTTACATGGGGAAGAAAAACCACCTGAACCTTCCACGGTTACACCGATTGCAACGAAATTCTAACCCATGATCGGTCTTCCACTGAATTTATTTTGTGGTTGGTGCGATGAGGGAGATGAATCCTTCTCAACTAGTCACCTCTTAGATTCGAAGCTGGGTCATCTCATTGGGAGAAGAACCCTCTATTCCCTGAGCCACCGTAGCTCACTTATCACTATTCAATAGTAAATACAAAACTAAAATAATGACTAGCTTATATTGTATATACAGGATGTATAAATTTTTTATTTCTGCATCTAAAGGTGCCACCCTAAACTAATGTAAATCTAACATGGCGATGAAATTCATTGAAAAAACCTAATCATATATTTATTTTAAACAAGATTCTCTTCCGTAAAGGAATGATATTATTGAACTAAATTCAATCGTTAATCAATTAATGCTTACTCAGTTCTTGACGAATTTATCCTTTTAAGAAGCCTTGTGACATTACTATGCAAGTCTAGCAAGTCCTTGGCTTAAAAACGAAAAAAGTGTTTTTTTAAACTATCAACTGTTAATTGAATCTTTGTGTCCCTGGTGTAAGAACAAACGTGCTTGTCTTTACTTGTCTAGTTCATAAAAAATGACAAACCTGCTTCAACGAGGAAGGTCGCTGCAATGGAGTCACAATGAAGTATTCATTGGGATTAATATTTACTTCGTCTTAACGGGGGGAATCTATGTTCGTATTACAGAATGCAATTACTAATGTTTTTCAATGTAACGTGATAGGTAAACTGTTTTTCTTCGTCTTAAGCGAAAATTTATGCTAATTGTTTCCGTCTTAACGAGTTCCGACTGCCGTTTAAAAATTAATCATAGACCTTGTTAAACTAAATAAGTTAATTATATTCCTTGATCGCTTAGTCGCATTTCATTTATTTCATCAACTTCTTGTGATTATGTCAGTTAACGCAATAAATTATTTTAATGTTTATTTGATTCATATTAGAGATAACTTTTTTATGATCATTTATGTACATTTTAGGTCTCTTTCAATTGCATGGTTACAAGGTCCAAAGCTGTAGTTATCAAGGAAAGAAAAATACATTTGAAGCAGTACCACCGGAGCCCAGACTGAAGCATCTTTATTTTCTAGCAGATTCAGAAACTGATAAGAAAAGGTAACGCATTTCATGATTTTTAATAACCTAATTTTCTTATATATACAGCGGAAAATGTACATCAATGAGGCTGTTTATGCATACGTGAAGTTAATAAGTTTATATTCATAAAGAAGAGTTTTATTCTACATCATTTACGAACAAAAAGTTTAAGCGACAGTTGGAGGTGTAACTTTTAGAACATAACTCATTTAAAAACGTATAAAAATTCGACTAATTGTTTCCAAGCTTGGGATTTCTTATTTACTTGAAGCTGGATCCATTATTTTTAAGACGAATCAGAGTCCAGTTTCCTCCTCTTAAATATTAATTAGTGATCCTTCACTTATGTGCAGTTTTGGCAAAGACTACATAAATACATATTAAGGGTGGTAATTACAAGACTTGCAAAGCTCAATGCATGTATAACTATATGTAACTATATGTACATAACTATATGTATATGTAACTATATGTATATATAACTATATGTATATATAACTATATGTATATATAACTATATATATATATGTAACTATATGTATATATTACTATATGTATATAACTAAATCTAAAAACTATATTGCTTTATCTCCCTAAATATGATGTTAAACAACCCAAAAAATTGTGCAAGGGCACTCTTCCGGGTTAACCAAGTCGAGCTTTCGATTTAAAAGATGTAATTTAAATCGAAACACTTCATATTTAATAAACTTATACCAAACTTTTGCGCTTTTTCTTTGTACCAGAATTATTTTCAATTCCGAAATGTTGGCGCTCTTTGAATATCAAGAAACGCCAAATAGAATAGTTTGTTTAGAATCTGGAATAAGCTAGCTAGAGTTACTTGTCATTTTCGACGCTGATTTTTATAAACAGAAACAAAATTTCGCCGTTAAATAATTTTGTATATTTTTATATGTGTAATAAGGATAATTATACTTCAATTTTTAAATCTCTTAGAAATGTATTAATTGATTTTTTAACGTATAATTTCTATCCACTTTGTTAAGCCTGGTTTGGATTTATCCTGTGCAACGCACATGTTTATTTACGAACTAATTTAATTTTAAAAATTGGTGTTTACATGCATTTTCAATTAATGATTCTTACCTTATATTGTATTGTAAAAATAATTTTACTGACTCTAAGGTATATTTTACCCTACTGTAATTATAAATGTGAATGTTATTGAATAACAAAAATGGTGGCGGCTACTTCACACCAAGTAGTGTAAAAGAACATAGGTATAATGAAACATTAGATCCATGAACATTAGAAACATTAGTTACATATGGTGCTTAACTACACCACTTTAGTGTAAATTGGTTACCACCATTTTTGGTGTTCAGATACATTATTATTTTTTTACAGTTCACAATTGGGTCATTTAATGATATGCTTTTTAATTATCTTTGTATTCTTCATCGTAGCCTTTCACTTTTCAAGACCAATGTAATTATTTTATTTCTCAATATTTTTTATCTTGTTTTTCAGGTGGTTAGCCGCACTAGAATATTCAATTGATAGATGGATTAAAATTGGATAACGATGGTGATCCTAGCTCCATCAATATCAATAATGTGTAAAAAAAAAATTATTAAAACACGTGGTCCAATATATGCTCAGTTAAGAGATGAGAGTTATGTAAAATGATCATTGTATATGCCATTTGTGGATGTCAATGAAGTTTTGTACAATGCGAATACTGTTGTAAGAGATAATCATATTGTTGAAGTTATCAACAAACCATGATGAAATGCATTTTCTAACTTCAATCTGTTCGATCGAATTATATTTATGCTTTGCGTAAACAAATGACAGTATTATTACTAGAGTCGAATCAAATCTTCCAGGAAACAAAGAAAAGTTATTATATTATTTTAATAACTTTAAGTAAATAAAATAAAATTACATTTCAGTTCCGTCAAATCTACGTTAAATAAATAAAAAGGAGTGTAATAAGCCAATTTTTTATCATTATCCATTTTTATAATTTAATGTTTTATTCTAATAGCATCATAGGCAAATCATATTCTTTCCAAATTTTAGTCAGCAATCATCAATGCGTTTTCAAAGTAATTGACATACATCATGCAATTAAATATAATTAACAATTTCTTTCAATGCTAATGAAAAAGAACTTTTTTTTTCATTCTCTAAGATTTTGAATTCCAAAACTGGAATTGTCAGCTTTCACAATACAGAATATTTTTTGATTTAATCTAGGTTTATATTCTATGAATTATAACTAGCTTCTTTTTAATTTATTTTCATACTTAACAAAATTCATATTTAAATTTTATATTATTATTATATTATTTATATTTAAATTTTATATTATTTTAGTATCATTATTAAATATAACCAAATATTATATTTAATAATATTAAAAATTAAATATTATTAAATATTACCAAATATGTATGCTATATTACCAAATATATTTATAATAACTATTGAATGTCATTGATTATGTAAATGGCTTATAGTAGCTAAATGGCTGAATACTTCTTAGTTAAATTTTTATATTACAACTTTATGTTTATTCTTTTACTGCTTCAACTCAAAAATTATCCGGTTTAATTTTTGTGTTATTAGAATAAAATTTATCATTCGATCTGTTATGATATGTTTCCATTTATGAAATGCTTGTTTAATTTCTGTTTGAGCAATAATTTTGTGATAAATTTCTGGAACTTTTCTGAAAATATAAGATGAGAATATTTTAGAACAACTATACTAAATTAACAATCTTACAATAAATTATAATAATATTTATATTAGAAGACAGAATTTTATTTTCACTCAGTTGCTTTTCGTAGTTTTGTTTTTTACTTTAAAAAGAAAAGAAAAAAAGTGCTGATTTTGTTTTTGTTTGTTATGCAAAGTTTTTCTTCTCGGTAACATGACTTAAATTCGTCAATATTAATGACTATTAATTTTATTATAAAGTGTTTTTAGAGAACGTTCGAAATCATTTTCTTTATATGACGAAAACCTATCAAATTTCCCAGATAATTTTTAAATCTTTATATACCTTTTTTTAAATACGATTTCATTTACAAACATTTTTTTGCGTAAACTGACTTCAAAACCGAAGAAAAAAATGTTTGTTAAGTAAGGTGAATGCGTAATGATAAATGCGAGACGCATTTCATGTGCACGCATTTCACCCAACATAAAAATTGGCTTATTATACGCAACAATTAATCCAAGGACATTAACATATTTATTGTTCATAATTATATCAAAAACTTTTCTTAGTGATAATATAACTTACTTGTGAACAGAGATCTATATAAGAGTATGTGTAAGCTATAAACTTGCCAAACATGTGAGACATTTTTTATACTAAATGTGTCTATATGTGCAGTATTCGATGAAATGAAAGTGAATTGTGTCTGTTTATACTATGTTATACTATGTAATTCTAAAATTCTAGCTTTTTTTTTTAATGGACTATGGATTGAAGTTCGTTTCGTTCGTGAATTAAAATATATTTGCTATGAAAGAAAGGAAAATATAGTATCAAGTTTAAGAACATGAAGAGTTTATAAATGTTTTAAAATAAATATAAATACTGCCCAAAATTGTAACAATTGTTGATTTAATAGGGTGTCTTAAGAAATCACAATGTGAGAGAATTTTAAGGACAGATTAAGTTAAATACTATGTACTTGTAAAATAAGAAAAATTCTTATGTTTAATAACATAGGATATTCGGTAAAAGTCACCTTAAAATATATTTGTTAAACTTCACTTCAAGAAAAAAGTTTAAAAAAAATGCAAATTAAGAGTTACATATTACTATGCAAGTGGGAAAAAAACGCTACCAAATAGCAACTGAGGAAAATTGGACTAAAAACATCAGCTTTTTAGAAAAACCTCCAGATTACTTCAGGTTTAAATGTTTCTTATATCGTCTTCCTCATCGGCTATTTGATAAATTTTAATGTTTTTTCGTTTCGGTTTTAATGCTTAAATACGAATTTGCGATCATAATGTTTATACTTTTCTAACTTAAACTTTAACATTAACTAAATTTATTGTAAAATTGTTTACTTATTGTGATCCAAAAATACTCAAAATATCCTATCAATTGAACTTTGGGATTTAATTTCAAGTACTACTATAAAAGAGCTTTGAAGCAGTGTAAGTTTAAGGTAATTCAGAAATTACCAAAAAAGTATAATTGTTAAAAAGTTAAATGATAGAAAAAAATGCTGAGCATTAAAATTACTTAATGTTAATTTAGCAGCATCAAAAGCATATAGTATTTAAACTTCAAGATTTATCAAAATAAATTGATCTATTATAGTAAAAATGCATAGCTTTAAATAGTTTTTTTAATTGAAAATAAAGGAAGATCTGCGTTTTCTTTATAAAAAAAGAGACATTCTATTTCTATGGAAATAATAAAAAATTGCTAAGTATAAAATTTTCTTCATTATGAAAAGAATGGTATATTTCAAAATACTTTGGAAACATTTTTTTCATTATTATATAAGTAATCGAAATTTCTTAGTCAAAGTTAATAGAAAGTAATTAAATTAACGTTAAAAATGTGTGTAATTTTAAACTATTATTTTTACAGAATGCTTTAAACTATGTATTAAATAACTATTATAACTAAATTATTATTTATAATATGTATTTAAAATATATGTTATAAATTTCATTATTAACAGAAATATTTTTTGAATACTATAGCAAATAATAACCTTCTCAAAACACTTTCATTATCAAACTAACTGAGCAGTTTTTGAAAATATTGTAATACTTTCGTAAGGAAAACCTAAACCCAAGTTTTATATTTGGACAAAACAATTCACATTGTGTATAATTATGACACTCTATTTACTATAATTCTTGAACTTTTTGTCGCACAACAAAATGTATTAATTTGACTAAATCATTTATTTATGTTTATGCAAACTTAGTGTGATATTTTTAAACTTTGTTAATACAGGCTGCTGCTTTTTATTTTCTGTTATATGCAGCAGATACTGGCTTATTGTTTATGTTATGACATTTTTATTGTATTAATTATTTAAGTTTATATACATATAATTTTATGTTTGCTCAATATATTTTACTGCTCGGCCGCTCAATATTTATTATAAATTAATTGTTTTATATGTGTAAAATGATACGCAAACAGTACACAGAGAAAAAAAATTCAAGTAAAACTTCCGTAGTGTATGATAATTACATTCTGGAAGAAAAAAAAATCATAATTAAAGTATTAAAACTAAAAATCAAAGGTATTAAAAGTATTAAAGTATTAAAACTAAAAATTTCAAAATTGTAGTTCTTATTACCAAACATTTAGTAAAAAACGCAAAATTGTAAAGTAACTGAATAAATGGTTTTAATGCCATTTTCTAAGGTATCCCGATAAATTTATCAAATTTCGCCACATTTACTAAATTTTATAATGCATTATGACAATGTATTTCATGTTATCTGGTTGAAATCATCAAACATTAAAAAATATACAAAAATGAAATGACAGTTTATATGTTTCAAGCGCATTAAAAATAGGCTCCCATTCTAATACATTTTACTCTGATTTATACTTTGATATCTATTTTAATACTTTTATTACAGAACAACAAAAAACACAGTGGCCTCTCGACCACTGCGTTTTTTTATTTTTTTTTCTATCTCGCCTTCTGTTTTTTTTTTAGTTTTTGTTTCTCAACTTAATTTTTCCATAACTAATTATTGGTAATAATAACTAAAAATTGGTAACCTTAATTTTGCTTTTCTAATTATTTCTGTTTTGTTACTTTAACGTCTGTCAAGTCTTGAAAATGAGCGCTTGTTTTTGATGCTCTTGAATCATGTCAACCCTCATTTCATTTTTGTATATTTTTGAAGCGTATGAAGTTTTCAGTCAAGTAATATCGTACCACTTCAGTCTCTTGGGATTACTTAGCTAACCATATTTTATGGTTAATTCAACCGAATTCATTATCAAAACGCTTCCTTTAAAATTAGCTAGATTTTTGGTGTTTATATTGAGCCTGAAACACGGTAAGTTTAATCATACTCTGGTAGTTTTGACCATACTTTTTTTTCTCTGTTTTTTTTCCCAGTGAGTGTATATTGAATTTTCTTGTTTGTAACTCAATGCTAAATACTGTCCTCTAATACACAAAATCTTTTTCTTTATGGTTCTAGTAGATCTATATGCGTTTATTGTTATGTTAGTTTACCTAATTTTGAAATTTTGACTATTTGTGCTTTATTTAAAATCGACAATAATGCGGCAATTGAATTTACGTTATCTAGCCCAAAATGCAATATTTGTTTCAAAAGTACTTCTAAAATAAATTTTATAATAAATGTAAGCCAGAAAATTAGATTATTGCTTAATATAAAAAGCTTCGAATGTCATTTTGTAACTTGAATTTCATATAAAAATATAATTTTTGTCTTTTTGAACTTAATTTAACATTTTACCAAATATCAACTATTTTAAACCTAAGACAATATTGTTGAATTAAAAAAATAACGAAACTTTTTTTCAAATTCTACAAGAATATGTTTTTGCAAATCAGATGGCTAAAAGAGTGAATTATCTTTGTACAAATTCAAGCGTTCAAAGTTATCACATAACAAATTCTTTACTAGAAATTTTAGAATAGATGAAAAATGTACATAAATATCATCTACAGTATTATGGATTTCAGAGCTTCTATAAATAGAAAAGATATATTTAAATATAATTTAAATCTCCTATAAAAAAAATAGACCATTAATTCATAGATTTAGACTTTCAGTGTTGTTATTCTTCATTAAATATATAAATTGGTTCCTAAAATTGCTTTGAACATTTATCTAAATAGTTAGATAATTCTCTTTACGCTACTTTTGTTATTATTATTTAAAACAAATATTTTAAAATGAAGTTTTATTTTTTACATAAAAAGTACCTGAAGTGTCACTCAAAAAACTTAAAGCTACAATTTTTTCCTCCCCAAAAAAAGAAAAATTTCTACACTGGTGAACAAAATTAAGAGATGGAAGACATTTTCCCAAATATCTCAAAAAATACTGATTATAAATAAATGAAATTTGGTATGGATATAGCTTATTCCATGATAATAAAGTATGCAAAACAAAAATGAAAGTGCCATTCGCTGGCAAGACCTATTGCCAATAAGTCCAATGTAGTCTGAATTTAAGGATATAAAATGACAATAAAAGTGAGGCTTGTACAGTGTGTATTGCCTCTAGTATGGTATATGGTCACCCCTGACAGACAGACAGCATGCACAACGAGTATGCATGCTGTTAATAAGGGAGTTAAGGAGGACTTGTGGAAGACCCTCCCATTCTTCCACCAGAGCAATTTTTAACTCCAGAATGGTTCTGGGGGGAGGTTGGCGCATCGCAATAGCTTTCCCAAAAGCATCCCAAGCATGTTCAATAGGATTCAGGTCTGGGGATTTGGCTGCCCAATCCATTCGTTGAATATCCTCGCTTTCCAGATACTCATCAACCATGAGAGCCATATGTGGTCGCGCATTGTCGTCCATAAAAATGAACTCAGGGCCAACAGCGCCCCTGAAAAGACGCACATAGGGCTCTAGGACCTCCTGCCTGTACCTCCGGGCATTCACGGAACCATTGTCAAGCACATGGAGCGGTGTGCGGGTATCTTTCATGTGCGAATGAATGTGCGAAAATGCTTTCCATCTCTTAATTTTGTCCACCAGTGTAGTTAAAGAACCGTTACTTTTTACCGGAATTTCTTACAATATATTCCGTGTCAAAAAGGGAAACAAAACGGAAATATTTTAAAAAGTTGCAAAGTAATATTTAAGCAAAAAAAAGCAGAAGTTCTTTCTAAATTCGATTAATCACTATTGAGGCAGGCGTCGAGCAACACATCAAAACCTATTTGATTGCCTGCTGAGATAATATGGTAATATAATAATCATCTTTTAACTCTTCGTTGTTTCCACCAGCAATCAAACAGGTATTTATGGTTTGCACAATAGTAACTTGTAAGATTTCGATAATCTGTTTCTTTTTTTTTTCAAGTAGCCGAGCGGGTGTAAATAGGCGATTTCGACAAAAATTTCGATTTATTTTTTATTGTCTATATTTGAACTTTTGCTCAATAGTTTTCAGAATCTCTTTAAATTAAGAATGAGTATTATGATTCCTAATTATTTTATACATATAAAATAAATTGTTTCAGTATTTTTCGTCAATTATATACTTTAAATTCATTTTCGGAAGAAAGTTAATTTTGAGAAAAATCTCTTTACACGAACACTTACAAAAAAAAATTATTCTAATTTATTGACGCTTCTTATGTATATAATACATAATGTTAGCTATGTTTTGAACTAAAAGCTAAAGTCTAAGTGTGAATTTATTATTTTAATCATGTTTTACGTAAGAATGTTTAGAATTTTTCTGTAAAAAAAAAATCAATAGTAAACAATATATTTAGTTCTATTTCATAGCATATTTGGGTTATTTTAAAAAATTTTGTTCGAAGCACAAATAAGCTTATTATTGATCTAGAAAAAAATTATTTTGATATTTATGCATTGCATCTAGATTTGTTAGAATGATATAAAAATTTTTAACTATTGTGCTCAAATTTACCTTTAATTTGGAAAAAATATTTCATCTTTCTAGGACCCCACCCCTACTTCCCAAAAATAAAATTGAAATTTTAATTAAAAACAATTTTAAAAAAAATTGAGCCAAACCCAGTCAGATACCTTAAATATTGCTTTGCAACTTCCAAAATGCATACTTTGAGTCTTTCTTTTGAACAAGGATTTCAGGAATGTATAACTTAGACAGCCGTGTGGGAGACCCTGCATACTTTATTTTCCGTCACGTGGTTTTCATGAGAAATATATAAAAATCACTTATCAAATTATGTTAATAAGTATTTTAAAACTAATACTCTAACAACTTCATTTAAAAATGTAAAATGAGTATTTTAAAGTGTGAAAAATAGGGCAATTAAATTTCTGTACAGACAGTTTAGGTCTTTTCTTCAGAATCATTTTAATAGCTTTCAGTTTAAAAAAATATTATATTTTGATTATGATTAGCATGAATATTTTTATTAAAAGAAATATATGGAAAAACACTGATCAGGAAATAATATTGAGGTTTTTAAAACTCGAAAAATGTCTATTTTATTCGATAATGAATTAAAAATGGCGACAAAATAAATAATATTAACAATTTTTAAAAAGAAAACTATTCTATCTTGTGTCATTTAATCTTCTGTATTTTTAGGGTGAAAATTCGATGAATTTTTTAATATTTTTCATTGAAAACTATTTTAAAATTCAGACCAAAAGCAACAAAATGTATCAATATATAAAATTCAAATGAAAATGTTGACCAGTTCGTGCATACGCATTGGCAGCGCTCCCTAATGTCACATATTTGTTTCTTAACTGCAAGATATGTTAATATAAAACCTTTTCAGCTCAATGAGCGAGTGACACTTCTAGTATAATCCTTATTATTCTCATTTCTCTATCACATAGCTTATACTGTATTCTATCGGTATTTGATGAATGCATTAGTTATTCTAGTTGGTATTCCACAAGATATTTTTAGAAAAAATATTTAAATTTTTATGGACGAACTAAGTTAACAATAACTTAAAACTATTGTTTTAAAATACTTTATTGTTCTTACTATCTAATATTTCAAATACACCCACCGATTTAGGTCAGACATTTTAAACTTCTTGAATTCCGAATAAGTGAAATTTATCTAAAAACTTAACTCAAATATGTATGATATTGGGAAAAAAAGATCGTTATTTGGGTAGGAGTACACGTTTTTCCATTCATTTTTCATCTTATTATGGAAAACTTATTTAGTATTTGATATAAGAGGCCTTAGACCTGAAAATTTAAGTTTTCAGTTAGTAGCAAGCTTCCGATGGAATCTAGTAACTTGGTAACCACTTTTTCTAATGAGTCGGTAACCGATATCGATAGGGCCTTTTCCTTTAACTTTTGCTTGGATAAAATTATATTTTTTAAAAAAATTCATATTATAAACAATCTACAACTATAAAAAGTTAATTAATCAATGAAAAATAATATAAATATGGGACAAAGTTTAGCTTATCATGCTGACTTTAAAGAACTTTATTTAGACATATTTGAGGGAGCTAAATACATTTTATGTATACATTACAACTTTGAATTACTTGATTTTTTAAGGAACTCTCCTTCCACATGAATCTTTACAAATATTTTGAACTTTGTTAGGGCTCTCAACTTATAAAGAAAAGAGAAAAAAATAAACGAAATTGCAAAAAGTTTTCTTCGATACTAGAGATAGTATATCATAATATTCTACTTAAAAGTTTGTTGCTTTTAAATAGAATATTATGATCCACTATTTAAAAAAAAATTTCGTTTTAGGCAAAGTTATAAAGCTAAAAGAATAGAATATCGAAAAAGACATTTTTTTTAAATCAAGCTTTTCTTGAACTAATTTATTAATTTCTTATTTTTATTCAGAATTCATAAACTTCAAGGTACAAATGCATATTATAGTTATAAAATTTTATTTTGAATAGTCAAGAAAGCTGTCCCAAAGCCTAAAAAAATATTATCAATCTCCAAACATTTAGAATTAAAATAAATTTGTAGAATTGTAATTTTACCACTTACTTAGAAAATCTATGCCTTTGCTTTAAAACCTTAAATGAGAACAAGTTATAAGTTAATATTTGAAAAGTTTTTTTTTTCCATTGGTTCAAAATTCTATTTAATATTGTTTTACGAAGCCACCTTGCGATCGAACTCAACTACTAATAGGGTGAAAACAGGGAGTTAAAACTTTAAATTTGCTTTTGATTTCTTTTTATTCAATTTTTGCAAATAAACTGATAACGGTTATTTACTCTATTGGACAATATCTTTCGAAATATGTAAAATACAATATAAAATCGTCACCCAATCACAATTTGAGATATAAGTCATGTGGTGCAAATTATAGCAATACGATTCTGCGATCACCATTTTTCGAAAGAAAATTTAATATTTTACATTTGTTTGCTTCAAGACTTTTGATAAATATCTTTATTTTTGCTCTATTTTATCAATTTTTTATGAATTGCTTTTTTTTTCATCAATATTCTGGCAAAAAATTTCATCATCAAATCGGTTTTCGTTTGTTTAAACGACAACAAAATTAAACTTTAATGATTCTAAATATATACAACTGTGTAATTTTAAATTACTTACTCAAAGACTCCAATCACATAATTTTGTTACTATACATTTTTGAGAAAAAATCTATTAAGTTCTCAAAATTATCAAGCACTTTTTCGCCTAATCAACTAAACTGATCCCTTTATTTAAAATCTTTTTCATGAGGTATGCATTTGATTGTATAGTGTTATTTAATTACATTCTATCATTAAGAGCAACAAAAAAAATGGAGAGAAAGCGCAAATTAGAAATTTAACTTAAAATCCAAGATGGCGTAGGAAGAGGTCCAAATTATGGTAACTTTTAATATTCTGTGCTTGGTTTAATTTGGAGGTTAAAGGTTAATTATACTTCTTAAAATATTTTCATATTTTCATTTACCTAATTGTCAAAAAAATGCTGGGTCTAGTTTAAAACAAGTAACTGCATTGCATAATTAGTTGAAACGTGCATGGAATTTTATCATTTTCTTTAAGTTTAGACTCGAAATTACGCCTTAGAGGGGTTTGATATCTATAACTTTCTTACTAAAACTAATAGAGTAAATAAAAGTAAAAAGCTCTGATTTAATTCATTTGCTAAGCAATTTATGTGGGTTATATTTATAAAACTCATGGACTTATTTAATGTGCAGAATTTCTAACTCTTTAAGTTGAAAGCTATTGATTTATCTCAGTAATGCTTTTTTTATTATTTTATTTTTGTTTATCTTTTTCCTAATTAAGCAATTTTTAGAGAAATGATTGTAATTTTATCTAGTCATTATAAATACGTAAATTTTGTGCCATGCAGCAACAGTATTAAAGCAACAACAAAATCCCATTTTATTTCAGCACGTATTGCAGTATTATTATTTATGTGCCAAATGACAATAGCACTGAATACATACAAAATTTATACAAAGAAGTTCCAAATATTCAAGATTTTAAATTTCAATACCCTTTTTACTGTAAAGCATTTTGCTTGACATTATGTACAAGCAAATTCGCTACGTTATCTTTCCAATTGTTATATGAAAATAAAAGAATAAAGTCATTTTCACATTTTTTTGAAATAATTGTCTTTCTTTTGTTTTATTGTCATGGCTTTTGACATGAAGCTAATTTTGTGATGAGGAGAAAGTGAAACACATCCAAATTAAAATCGTTGCCGTCAATAAAGAGATTGAAAAGTTCAATTGCTTTAAGCACAAGATAGCTAAAATATCTCCCCTCTTATTTTTTAGTATAACTATACGATTTACTATTCAATGAAATATTTTCGTGATGAGCTTTGCTTATCATTAAAAAAATTATATCGCATTGTATGACTAGTATTTTTTTTTCTTTAAATGAAAATTCATAGGAAATATGCTTTTAGAAAATTAAGAATCTAATTGGTGCAATAGAAGACGCGTGTTATTTTTTCTTTAGTAACGTAATAGAGATAACTGCTTACAAATCTTGTAGCTCAAACATAAAGAGTTGCTTCACTCTTGTTTAACATCAAAAAAGGCATTTTCCACACCTTCTTTCCTCATCCAGGAAAAAGCAAAAATTGTATCTTTCGTAATTGTGAGAAAATCGCATCCAATAGGAATGGTCCTTAAAGCCAGAAATGGGCATTGGTCATTAAGAATAATGAATAATCATTCAAAATCTTCCTGAATAATTAATAAAGATTTATTCATTAGTCAGAAATATTTTGAATAAAGAATAAATCATTCATTATTCTCAATCATTATTCATTAGACAAGAATAAATGAATAATTTTATTGCTCAGCAAAAATGGGCACGGAATACTCTTATTGATCACCATTGTGACAGCTACAAATAAAAAGTACATGTTAATAAACTACATGTAATCATTTTTATAAGTTACACAAGAAACGATTTCAGACAAAAAGTGATTACGATTACCTGTAATCACAACAAGATGCGATAGCTTTCTACAAATGGCCCAAATCTCTTATTTTAAGCAATCAACGTTATCAATATGTACAATTATAAGCAGTTATTTTTACCAGCAATTGTGATTTAACGAATACAAGTAATCTCGAATAAGAATAATTGTAAAAATAGTTACTGCACGAATACATAAATATGTTGTACATGCATACACACTTTGCTACGCTGCATGTTTATGCGCACATGTATACAAGCGAAATCTGTATATGAATGCTTGCATGAATAAGCAAAAAAAGTTTAATGTTTACAAATATAGTTATCACATAGTATAATCGGACTTACGTGCATTGTATCTAAAAGTGCAAGCACATTGTATAATTATGTGTACGTCTCTATACATAAGTAGTACATACAATGTATGTCTGTATGCACATATGCATGCAATTTATCAAGCATTATTTAAGCAAACGTACGTATGTATGTACAGATTCACATACAATGTACTTATATACATAATGTACGTATACACACAAAATGCATATGTGTGCATGTAAAAATATGCGTACGCACGTACATATACATGCATATATGTACGTACGTATGTATGTGTACATGCAAAACACGTACAAATGTATAGATACAATACGTATGTTCACACAATGTACTTACGTATGCGCTATGTAATAGCAATGTATATACCTTAGTTGGCTCATACAACGTACCTCCATTTATATGTACATAAAAGAGTTGGCCGTCGATTACACGCAATTACAGCTGTGTAGTCAATTACTTGTAATCGTGATTACTATTTTAATGGATGCATTCACGTATGCACAATTTTTGTGTGTACAATTATGCATACACTGGGTATACATATATTGTACCTCATACATTCGAATGTGCATACATTGTACACATGCATCTACATACATTTGACTTGCATTTATTGTAATTAAGTGCATATATATATTATACATATGTTCATACATATATTGGACATACATGTTTTATACATATGTGCAAGCAGGTTTGTTCAATGTATGTAGATATGTACAATATATGTATACCCAAATATATTTACAATACAATATATACAATTTATGTAAGTTATCTAAATTTCAAGACTTTACTTATAAGGACCACTAATAATGACTCAAACAATTTAAATGACTAAATCAAACGATATTTGAAATTATTTGTTTTATATCATTTTATCGATTTATTTGTTTTATATCATTTTAAAAATATTTGAGTAGAAATCTTATTTTTATAAGATTTTTGAGGCTTTAAATTTACTTCTAAATAACATAATGCATAGTTCAGAGAAATACTTATATGACAAAAAAGCGTTTAATTTTTTAACTTGAAATAATATTTAGGAATTTAAAATAAGATTATCGTTTGCTTTTGAAAACGATAAGAAAATGAGTCATCAATCATTATTCAAAAATTTGCATAATGAATTATGAATAATGACTAAATCTGCATATGAATATTAAGAAAAAAATTCAAAATAATTAAAAGCAATTATAAACAATACTTCCAGTGGAAAAACGTGCTATGCAGCTGAAAATCCAAAAAGAATTGAAACAAAAAAAAACAATGAAAAATGAAAAAATATGACAACAGAAACTGACCTCTTCAGGGGCTACCAGCTCCGGAAGCCATAATTGCAAACCTTTTTCTATCGAGAGAGCACGAAAAATGTCGATTTTGCTCTCTCTGTACCCCAAAGGTTTTGCCAAAATCCAGGAAGAGAATACAATACAAAATATAAAATACGTAAAGCAAATACAAAGGTATAAAATCAAGACAAATACATAAGAATAATACTCACAAAAACTTACTAGAAACATAAATCCAATAACCGAATTATTGGATTTATGTTATTTATGTTTCGAGTAAGTTTTTGTATGTATTATTCTTATGTATTTGTCTTGATTTTATACTTTTGTGCTTGCGTTATGTAGTATTTTGTATTCTCTTACTGAACTTTGGCAAAGCCTTTGAGGTACAGAGAAAGCAAGTTAGACATTTGTCGTTCTCTCTCGATGGAAAAAGTTTTGCTATTATGGCTTCCAGAGCTACTACCATCTGAAGACGTCAGCTTCGGTTGTCATATTTATTCATTTTTTTCATTTTTCATTGCTTTTTTCTGCATATGAATAATCATTCAAAATAAATTTATTCTGACTAAATTTAGTCAGGAATAAAATTTCCGTGAATTATGCAAATCACTGCTGAAAGCATTCTTCAAAATGATAGTAAATCCATAGCTATGAGTGTTCTTTTAGAGCATGAAATTCATTCACCCGTTAAAGTAGATTAATTATTAAATCAATATGGTTGTCTTCCTTTCTTGATATCACATACAGTCTTTCATGTGGTTTTCACGTAAGTACTCCTGTGACACAGTAAAGGACAATAAAAATTCGAGAGCGACCAGCCGCATGGGTTTTAGCCCTATCGCCGCACTACTAGGGTCGCTGCCCGTTTTCAAGGGTGCGTCAGCACCCTTGGTCGACTACAACCACGCTCCACACGCAGCCGCGGAAACGGACCCGGCAAAATCAAAGCCGGCTTTATCGACTTTCAATTGCCGGACCCGCCCACCCGAGTCGGGGGGGTTCAAACGCGGGGCTATCCCTTGGCTGTTCGCCCGGTACTCCCCTGCGCTCACTCCCGCCAATCGTTTAGAGCACGAGGCTCTAGGGGACTTTTCGACCCCGTTTGCACAGGCATCCCCTTTTGGTCCAACGTAGACTTGGAAAATTGGTCACGTCGGACCGAAGGTCCGCTTCGGACCGAAACGACTGTACTCCTGCGAGCTGGAAGGTTTCCTTACGCAAACGAGGGCTGGGGTGGTGGACGAGACGAAACGAGGCTGGGGGGAATGCGCTCCAACTTCCCCGCCGGCTATCAACATACTCGCCGTTCCGTGCGGACATCGTGTGTCTCTCTGGGTGTGGTGAAGATCGTCCTCAAGTCACCTGAGTCCCCTTCTCTTGCGATCGAATCTCACCTTGATTCGCATCACTCAGGGGCCCCCATCTGCCTTCTACGAACCGCACGGCTGTTGGCCGTCTAAAAGACGTTGCCCATCTGACGGGACGAGGACCCAGGAAAAGGCGCTACTCACTCCACTGATATAGATTCAGGGATTATGAGTTCGATACTAGAATCTGAGTAAACATACGGGGTATACGGAGCAAGAAACTCTCGTAGGTTTTTTTGGCATAAAAGATAAAATAAAAGAGGAATTCCAGCTCTGGCGTTGCCTACGGTTTATATAACGGGGCATTCCTACAACAGCTTCTAAAACATAAAATCCTAAGAAAACAGGGAGGTGGGATAGCCTGACTGTAGGATATAGGGCCCATGTCCGAGAAGTCGTGAATTCGATCCCAACCTGCCGGAGGCTCCCCATGTACAAAATAATGATTGGTGCAAGCTAAATATGTCGGGGCTACGAAGTCCTCCAAGTTTCTATTACAAATCAATGCGTCTGGGGGTACTTGGTAGGAGATTGATAGTTCTCTGATTTAGGTCTAAATTACGATGATCTGTGAATGGATGGATGGTGTGTGAATCGTCCTCCCTGTAAAACGAGATGTGAAGTACGTCTGTTGTCTTCAGATCATCTTCAGATATGTTTCCCAGACCATCACCAAGAGCCCATTGTGCAGCTTTAGTCCTACATAAATGAATGTACCTACCTATCTAGATAAAAAACGGGCTAGGTACTTATTCATAGTTGGGTTATCCATGTGGACATCTTGCAATGCTCCGGTTGTGTAGTCTGTAAAAGCGTCGCTCACTGTGAGGAGATTACCGAAGCCAAGTATCACTGGCCGCGGTCAGTGAATGGGTGGGTGTCCAATTTGATCAGCCTGAGAAAGGACCGATGGTGCATAGTAGAGGCTCTCGTTAAACTGTTCTACAGTAAAGCACCTATAAGGCTCTGTGCTTAGTTTCACTGAAGTCAAAATTATGGATCATTCTCCCCTTAGTTGACAAATAATAGAGTCTTGAAAATAGGGCTATGAACTAGGATAGGGTTGGGGTGTAGATATCCCGATAGAATCCCAGTAATAATTTTTTTTTAAAAAGTTTAAATGTTGTTGTTGTTGTTAATTTACGTCGCACTAGAGCTGCACAATGGGCTATTGGCGACGGTCTGGGAAACATCCCGGAGGATGATCCGAAGACATGCCATCACAATTTTGATCCTCTGCGGAAGGGATGGCACCCCCGCTTCGGTAGCCCGACGACCTGCGCGCGAAGTCGAGCACTTTACGGTAGCACAGTTTAACGAGGACCAATACCGCACACCCTCGGTCCCTACGCAGACTGATCCAAGTGGGTCACCCACCCGCACACTGACCGCAGCCAGTGATGCTTGACTTCGGTGATCTGATGAGAACCGTGTCTTGACGATCAGTCCACTGCGGGACAAAAAGTTTAAATCGAAGTGATCCCAAATATGAAAGCAATTAGTGGCCACTTACACACATTGCTAGTGCAAATAGGCCTTAATTATACGCTGGTAGGCTGACCATGCTTGCCGCTTTTTTTCTTAATAATAACTAACTGTAACTGCAAATTTAGTTTCACTTTTGTTTACATCGTTCCATTTTACGAGTAGACTAGAGCAGACAAAGTTTCTGATCTGATGTTTTAAGAAATAACTTACCTATGATTATAATTTTAAAACTTATTTCCCGGAGTAAATATTCATTAATTACGCATAATAGTCTACGTTTAAATTTGTTTTCAATTTCTTCTCATTTTTTTGATCATATAGAATTTAAATTATCATGACCTAATCTTTTTATTTATACTTCCGTGATGACATCTTTATTTAAACTTCTCAAAGTTAATTAAGCTTTTGACCTTCAATTTTCTAACGATTCTAATTATATTCATTGCCTTTTTTAAAGTTTTAAATTTTATTCACATTAAAATGATAATTCGAGAACTTTTTAACCGAATTTGCCATTGGGGGCCTATGATTGCTATGATAATAATAAACTGTATTACGTTTTCAACGCTTCAAGTAACTGCTATGTGGCTTCCCTTCTTTTCTTCATTAAATGCTGCAGTGTGTCACAGTTTATTTTTATTTCTTGTTGGAAGCACTTTGTACAATTTTTTCTGTGCCATGTTCATTGGTCCTGGCTACGTTCCTTTCGGTTGGACTCCAGTAAGTGTACTTTATTTGCTAGTTACTTACATTTTATTCTTGTACGACAGGGGCAAGAATTAAGAAAATTTAATCACCCTTCCATCCTAATTTTCATTAATCCATTCTCCAGAGTTCTACAGTTGATTTGATCCTCAATTTTTAAAATTATCCTTCTATTCTCTTAAATGTGAGGACTGACCATATTTCCGTATCGTGATCTGTCACACCAACTACAATCGCCAAGGAGCCAAATAGATTTTAAACTTTCAAACGTTTTTTTTTTTTTTTTAAAAAAAACATGTAGATGTTTGCCCCAGAGTGGGCTACAAGTTATACCTTTCGAGTTGGTCCCTTTCTGTGATGTTTTTTTTTAGTTTCTCACTGGCCACTACTGCCCTGAAGTAGCTAAGACTTGACGATTACTCTGCCGCAAATCACAATACGGAAATCTTATCTTTAATGTGTATACTTTACTAAGTAATTCTCATTCAGTATCAAAATAACCAAAAAATTTAAAACTTCTGAAGAATAATTGAAGGCAAGCTAAAAGACAATCTCTGTGTTTAAATTTTTTTTTTTAAAGTAAACTTTAAAAAAAAGGATTGATTGATTAACATTTTGAAAGCTGTTTATATTTTAAACTGAAAATAAACATTCAAATGTGTATTTTTAAATTAAAAGGTATTTGTTAAAAAAAAGTAATGGTAAAATTTAAAATTACTAAAAAGAAAAACTCAATATACCTCCCAAATAAAAGATTTGAATATCTCTGTGGCCAAATATCATTCAAATTTTAACTATATACCAAGACAACATAAGATAACTAAAATTAAGAAATTAAAGTAAATAATTATCAGTAACTAAATAAATCAGAAGTGGACTTTTCATTAAAACAGATGGTTAAGAAAACAACCTTATCTGAAAAAATAAAATAAGAAAGCAGTGTTTTTAAGGGACGGCAGCTTAGTTTTACAAAAAGAGCAAGGAGGGTGTATTTATAAGATCAATGGGCAGGTAAGGTAGGCTGCCATTCTAAAAACGCTTAAAGAGAACGCTGCATTCTCATGTCTCTCTTTGATTTAATAATTTAAAAAACAAAGTAAGGATGTTTCTGTTTAGTAGACTTGGGCAAAAATATAATCAATTACATTTTTAGATTACTGTAATCAGTTACTTGTAACCATGATTACAACATATAGTTTTTATTACTGTTGTAATCGAGATTACAACAATCAATTACCTGTCATCATAATTAAAACTTTGATTACAGCTGCAATTGTGATTTCAATAGTCAATTACAATAATCATTTATTTGTAATCGTGATAGCAATGCACTATAATTTTGATTGCTGTTGTAATGGTGATTTATATAATCAATTACCTGTAATTGTGATTCCAAATTATTTTGACTGTTATATGATACTGCAACCTTTATTTTTGAAATTTCATAGCTATCATTAGTATGTATTTAATTTATAAGAATTGGATGCATAATTGTTTGTTTTTGTCATATCTTAGTGTATGTAATATTTATTTTTTTAAATATAGGCAGATACTAATGAGTGTAACTACCTCCAGTTTTGCTCTTTATGCAAAGGATACAAAGCACCAAGAGCTCATCATTGTCGTAAATGTAAAAGGTTAGGAACTTGTCTTCTTTTATTTCTAAGTTAGTCACTTTTAATTTGTCCTTGATATTTTTGTGAAATTATTTCTCCCTTTTAAATAGTCTCATAATTTTAACCAAAATTCTTTTGGTATGATTGTAATATTTTGTTTTAAGTTTTCTGCTATAATATTTTTTTCTTGCAAAAATTAAGCTAAAAATTAAAATTCTGAAGAATGTTTTTATATTAGTCAAATTTAATCTTCCTTGAGAAAAGCTACCTATTGAATTAAATCTGACAAGACATTTATTTGAAGGAAATGTATTTTTCTGCAAGGAATTCCCCATTTATTTTAAATAGTAGTGGACTTACATACTAATTGTGAAGAAATGCACAAAACTTTCCTTTTATATTTATTCCAAGTCTAAATTTGATTGTCTAGTATAAATTTGACCTTGATTCACTTCATTGTTTTTTGTTTTTTTTTATAGGCAATGAATGGTCCTGTTCTTTTTCTTTCCAATCTATCTACTACGATGTGTTAATTTCAAAATGTTCAGGTTTTAATTTTGAAGTGTTGCACATCATTTTAGTGCATCAGGTTATCATTTTTAGTGGCATTCTGATTTAAATAGCACTTGAGAATAGGCATTGCATAGCTGCCAACTGTTCTGAATTTTTTGGATTTGTTCCTAATTTTTAAATCAAATCTGAAAAATCTGATATTTTTATAAAAAATCTGAATTTTTATAAAATTGCAGTATATTTGCTCTTAAACCAATCCCTTATTCTGATCGCCACAACCGCATTTCCTGTGTTTATTGTGCTGAAGTAATTTTTAGTAGCTTTTTATTAGAAAATACTATTCCAATACTATAGCTGTTGCTGATCATTTCACTAAGATGAATCTTAACAACTATTATTATTTTTTAAAAAATTTATTGCACTATTATAACACTTGCATCAGAAATATTTGTTCATGATGTAGATTATTATTTACCTGTGTTTTATAATTTTGAGAAGAATCTATATTATATAAAACGCTAATATGTATGTATCAATAAAACCGATGATATTTCTTTTCTCGCGTTGGCAACAGTTTTCATTTTTAATTGATACGCTTCGGTGCGCAAGAGCGCGTAGTGAGCGTCATATGACTAATCTATATTACATAAAACGCTAATACGTTTTAATTGATAGGCTTCGCCACGCAAGAGCATGTAGTGAGCATATCATATGTCTAATCGGGTGAATTCTCACCGAATTATCAAAAAAATTCTCACAAAATTATCTTCATCGAAGCCGATGCTTTACATCCGGCGTTCAGTACTATTTGATATTGTTTTACAACGCATGGTTTTAGCCCTCTGGTGGGAGAGACTTTAAAACAAAACTTACAACAGTTATTTTTCTCAACAACTGAAATTTAGAATAGTGTGATTAAGAAAAATATGTGAACTGTTTGCAATTTTAAATTAATATTGAAATACACAGGTTTAGAAATTTCTACAGTGAAAAGTTTTCAGAACTTCAGTGTTCAAAAAAGTATACAAAAGCTAGACGTTAAGAACGTATCCAATGAGCGAGCAAAGCGAGCCTCCTAGTTATATAATAATAGGTAATGGTTGTTTTTCAATTATTATACTGGTATTCCTAATTATAAAATATTAATATTATTAATTTCCCACAAAAGATAGTGTTTCTAGTTTTGTTTTACTAATTTACATACGGTATTTAAATATTAATGTTATTATTTAATAGCTAAATTTTGGTCTTACTCTCGTAATTTTTGCGTATTATTTTGTCGCAAATAGTGTTCCTAATTTTTTATTCCTAAGGTTGGCAGCTATGGTATTGGCTGTCCAGAATTTGAGAAGTATATTATACATGCTATTGAAATGTTGATAAATTTAATAAAAGAATGCTCTAATTCTTAGAGCTATTTAGTTAATAAGAAGTACCATGCACATTTCATATGTGAGTATCTCCAATCTAGACTTAGATAAAATGCAAAACTTACTTCGAACATAAAATCTGAATTATAAAACTTTCTGCAAGCAATTGATTAACTCTTCTAACTAGATTCAACCCTTTTTTGGCCACCTGATTTTGTTGAAATTTGTTTGAAAATCACAGATTTTTTTTAAAAAATGTTATAATTTTTGTATAATTGATAATAAAAATTGTATTGTATTGTATAAAATTGCATAAAAAATATATTGATTCATACTATAGAGGTGAGTTTGGACAAACACACAAAAAAAATTTAAAATAGAAATCCAAAAATATTATGTATGAAAACACTTTTCAAATAATTGAAAAAATACCTGAAATTTGATCAAGAAAAAAGTGTATGTAGGAGGGATTTAGGAACAGAATGTTATGAATTTTTTAATAAAATTATTTATGTGAGATTTTAATTATGCATTTAAATTATGAGCGTGTGAATCTCGAAGTGTAGTTTTTTAATCCCACTTATTTCTTGATGTTTGATTTTAAAATTTCATTAATTTGATTTTAAAATTTCATTAATTCATTATCTCTAATAGTGACTTAAATTGCTTGTATACAAATTCCGTTGGATAATTTTTAAGTCATTCGAACACAAATCATAATAGTGGCTTTTAAATCGCAAGACTGCAAAAGGCAATTGATGTAAAATCATGAAAATACAAACATTATATGTGATCTTAAATCGTGTAAATAGGAATCTTGTTTTATGATTTTAAATCATGTGAATACCTACCAGGATTTGTGATTTTCTATCATGTGACTGTATTGTGAAATTATGATTTAACATATTATTGCTTCACTTTTATCATGCTTCTAATATACAATTTTATAAATATTCCCAGAAAAGTTATAAAGTATATCAAAAATCTCACAATTGACATGGGGTTGAAATTAGAAAAACTAATATGGAATAAAAAGAAAAATAACTAAGAAAATGTATATGATGCATTTAAAAATTTCATTTCAATGAAATATTATATGCTTACAATTTCTTTAACACATTGAAATCTTAATAAATATAATCTTATAGCATACTTTTAAAAAAGTAAATTTTTTCTATCTTTTATTTAACCTCTCTTCATAAAGCAACCTTTTTTTATCACACCAACCTGTACTTTTTATGTACTTATTTATTATATCAGCTCATTTAATTGAAAAAGATTAAGTGAATATTTCATTTTTCTCTGTGTTGTTCGTGAAAAAAAAAGTTGAATATATTTTTTTACAAATAAAGCAGTCTGAAGCCCATTTTTTAAATTTTAAATAACGTTATTCTGTCTTCCAGGTGTGTGATGAAAATGGATCATCATTGTCCGTGGATCAACAATTGCTGTGGTCATCGCAATCATAAAACATTCACATTATTCCTCATTTCTGCAGTATGTGGCTGTGTTTTGTCATCGGTTCTTCTTTTTCTTGGTTTATATCGTGCTTTTCAGGTGGTAAGTTATGATTTTTAATTTTCATTTGAAAAAATTTTAATTTTACCCTTATTGTAAAAAATAATCTCTCACTCAATTTCTTGATAGTAACTGTATTATTTTATCACTTTAAGCCTCCAACCTTCTTGACATTTACTATGGAAACTTTTCAAAAATTTTTTTAAATAAAGCATTATGTATAATTATTAAGTTCCTACTTAAAATTATTCTGTATAGGTCGTTATTATTATCTGTATAGCTTATTATTTTGTCGAAAGATTTGGCTATGCACCCTGTAGAAACAAAGTATATAGAAAGGAAAAGAAGTCCAGCTCTTCGAATACGTAACTAACGCAAGGAACTGCTCGGTTTGGTATGCTATACTAGAAAAACAACTTACAGGTTGAGCAGCATACTCAGATTTAGTTGAACTATGATCCAGCGCATGTGCATAAGATGTAAAGTGACAGTCAGGAGGTACATCACCTGTGAACCAGTTGTTGGACAGATTTGCAGGATTGGGTTGGTTGCTTCTCAGCAACCCCCGTTTTATTCTTTTTTCCTATGCTAAAATGTGTTTGCAGATTTAATTAATGAGAATGGTATAAATGTATTCTCAAAGAAATATCTTAATTAATAATACAGTACTGTTTATCAATCGTGTAAAAATGTAGAACAAACCAACAATTAAAAAGGAGAACTTTTCTTCTTCACCCCAACCCCAGTATTGATTAGAAGGAGATGAGGATGCAAACCCCTTTCAAGAATCTTTGCTGTTGTGCCCCTTTATACACAAGGACCGCACCTGACCTTGGAGAACTGGTTTACATTACATCAATGGATGCTAGACTTCTTCCCCTTTATAAATATAGATTCTTTGGTAGAGAGTCTTCACATGTTCTATTTTAACAAAATTTATTGTTCGCAATTTTTATTTTTTTTAAATATCACATGTAATAACATTCTGTATATCTTTAAAACTTCATAAATAGTTGTACACTGAACATCATCTTTCACTTTTTAAGCATTCCCACAGCATCTTACTTTTTTGAAAACCATTTTTCAATTACTCATCACTGCTTTTCCTTGTCTCCAAGAAACTTTGGTCTGGCTCTATTTGTTGATTTATTAACCTACAATATTAAGTATTCTTCCCCTAAATTTAAGTCATTAGTGAGAACAAAGAGAATTCTAGATCTCCAAAAATATAACAGGTCATAAAACCACCGCTACCATCTCTTACTGGAAACTCTCTAATTGTCTGTAGATAATTCCCATGCTTTCCAATCCCACATGAAAATAGTTAAGTTGTATAAAAATTAAAACATTTAAATGCATATTAGTGAAAATGGCAAATACGAAAGAAAAATACATCGACAAACCTATTCTATTCAGTAATTTATACTCTTTCAGGGACAACCTCCAAATATAACCATATTCCTAAATTTTTTATTCCTTAACTATGTGGGGAGAGTAGTTACAGATCATGTCAACCTTCATCTATGAAAAGGTACCCCGACATAGAGTCGAGTTAACATGTCTTATATACTAGTGAATTGTAGTTGTAATTTTGTAGTGGTAGATACGCTACAGTACTCCCCCACCAGAATTATAGCTATGATAGAATTCGATGAATGGATGCCACTAGTTGATTCATTGCTGTTTTGTGCGAAGCCGGGAGAGCTGTATTAAGATCACCGTATTTTTTTGAGTGCTGAATGTGAGAGGTGTATTAACTTCACGGTTGTAGTCGCTCCTGTGTTGCCGTTAGCAGTCGAGTGTATGCAAGCCAACGTTGTGTGTGATCGAGATGAGACTGAGTAGCAACTGCGTGAGGAGGTGGATAATGATGCAGTCACAAGTAGCAAGTCAACTGTTCAATGTGGACCATCCAACGAAGTAGGCGTTACTGCCGATGTAGGCGTATCCAGATCAAAGTGGGCGTTTTTACCAAGGTAGGCGTGTTCACATCATGTCCGAAGGTCACCAATGTGGGGAGAGTAGTTACAGATCATGTCAACCTTCATCTATGAAAAGGTACCCTGACATAGAGTCGAGTTAACATGTCTTATATACTAGTGAATTGTAGTTGTAATTTTGTAGTGGTAGATACGCTACAACTATATTGATAACACTTGGCCTTTAAGATATCTTTTTCTTTTTTCTATATTTGGAGAACATGGTTTTTTACTAAATAAGTAGATAAAGAATATTAATGTATAAAATGAATATAAATGAAAATGAATATATATCTTATTAAATTAATAAATTATTAATTAATATCTTATTGAAATTAATATAATCATTTAAAATGCTGAATTAAATCAGTTAAAAAGAAAACCTGTTAAATTGTCATTATATTCTTGATGCTCAAAAGAAATATTAAATATTAAAATAAATAATATTTTTTTGATTTTTTTAATTAGAAGTTTGAAGTTAGGTTTTGGTTTGTTTGAAAAAATTTTGTGAGCAGTTATAGAACTCATGTTTTTATAAACTCTTTAATGGTTTTATTTTTATTGCTTCTTTCAGAACTGGTACTTTTTACATGGAGATAGAAGATATGTTGTTTATCTTACAATATATCAGTTAGGCTTCACTGTATTTAGTCTTGGATTAGCTCTAGGTGTTGTTCTAGCAGTTGGTGGTCTATTTTATGTCCAGGTAATTGCTTTTATCTATTTATTTTTCTTGGTTTTGCATATCTATTCCTAGCCATTTTGTTATATCTCTTTGTGTTATTAAGAAAAAAGTAATTGAAAAATTAAAATTCTCCTAACTGTTTAATTTTAAGCACGGAAAACAATTTCAAATGTGATTCCTTAATGCAGTATAATCTGTAATCTAAACTTTTGGAATCTTAAATTCAGTTTAAATTACAGTTATTTTTTTAAGTACTTCTTATAGCTACCTGATAATTATAAGCATAAACTTTGTAATACTTTTGTTAGTGTGGCATAAGGAAATTTGTTTACTTCATTTTTATTTATTTGAAGATAAAACTAAAGGGGCATTCTTAAAAAGTAGAGTTTTTAAATCTTGCACATGGCTTACCAAAGAATACACTGATTTTGCTTTATCATTCTCTAATATAATAAACTACACATTCTTATAATACTAGGTTTTGTATATTGCAAGTTTTGAATTATTAGTTATACTTTTGGATATTGATTTTAAAAATTTAGTTATTGAGTCAGATTTCAGATTTCTTTTGTAAAACTAAAATACTTGTAGGGAGAGTTGTTATCGACCATGTCAACCTTCCTTCATCTATGAAAAGGTACCCCAACATAGAATCGAGTTAACATGTCTTATATACTAGGAAATTGGAATTGTATTCTTTTAGTGGTAGACACCCTAGAGTACTCCCCTACCCGAATTATATGTGTGATAGAATTCAATGAACCACTAGTTGATTCATTGCTGATAGTGAGAAGCCGGGAGAGCTGTATTAAGTTCACTGTCATGGTCGCTTTTGTGTTATGTACAAGTGCTTTAGCAGACGAGTGTATATGTAAGTTATGTGTGATCGAGACTGAGAAGCAACAGCTCAAGGATGTGGATAATGTCACAGTCACAAGTAGCAAGTCAACTGTTCATTGTGGACCATCCATCTTAGTAGGACTGTTCAAATTGAAGTGGGCATTACTGTTAAGATAGGCGTGTTCATTTCAAAGTGAGAGATTCTGTCAAGGTAGGCATGTTCACATCACGTCCGAAGGACACTAATGTGGGGATAGTTGTTTTCGACCATGTTAACCTTCGTGTATGAAAAGGTACCCCAACATTGAATCCAGTTAACATGTCTTATTTACTAGTGAATTGAAATTGTATTTTTGTAGTGGTAGACACACTACATACTGAATATATTAGTATTACATTTATTTTGTTCAGACTTAGTATGGTTACATGTTTATTATTTTGGCTTGTGTTTATAGAGCCTTACAAGAGAAAGAAATGTGTAGCCAAATTGAATTAGCTAATACAATATTTAAATTAGTGAGTATCAAAATTTTGTTAAAAAAAATCAATAGAAAAAGTTGGAAAAGAAAAGAAGAGGTTGTTCTCCATATTTACATTGTAACTAGTGATACTTTTTTACACGAATCGATAAATCAAAGTTAAGATATAAAAGAAAATAAATGTAACTTTTAAATGAAAGTACAACTACTCATTGTATGCTGAAGACTGATTACCATTTCAGCATTTCTCTTTTAAAATGTAATGTGCATAAGGTGACTACAATATATGGAAATAAATTTCAAACGTAAATCCTGAAAAAGATATTTTAAAAATATAATTTTTATCTGTTTTATGCAAAACTAAAAAGAAAAGTTTTACTTTTGGAACACCTCTTTTTAGTATTAAACTAAGCTTATTTAAAATGAAAGTTATGCAAGAAAATGTAAAGATAGTTTGAATTTTTTATTATTGTTTGTTTGTGTAACATATTTGTAGTTTATAGTTCGTATATAGTTTATAATGGGTTGTTTGTGTACCAGTCTGCTTGATTCTCATTTTTTTTTCATTATTTCTTTTCGATCATGAACTTATCATAAAGATATTCCTATTCTGACATATGTGAATTAAATTATTTATATTTCTAATTATAATTTATGTAGAGAGAATTTTGTTGTCAAGTGCCATAAAGTGTACATTTTTAGAGCTTTTATCAAAAATTGAGTCATAACCTACTCATTATGGATCAAATACATTATCATGAAAACTTTATAAGACTATGAGAGACATTATTATTGAAGTCCTTATATATATGCATACTTGCCAAGTCTCCTGTTTTTTAACGAAGAATCCCGTATTTTACGACTATCTCCTGTTTACATGTATATTCTCAAATTTCTCCTTATTTGTTGAAGAAATTTTTAAAAAAAAAATTGTTAATGAAATATCCACTGATGGCAAGTATACTTCTCTTCTTACTCAACAGATAGTGCGATTGCCAGTACTGCGCTATGTTTAGAGTTAATAATTAAAATCTCCCCTTACAAACAAGCTATCGGTGGGACGTTTTCGTGGTTTTTCTCTCGGTGTTACGCAAATGCAGGTTAATTCCATCAAAAAGTCCTCCACGAAGGCAAATTTCTCCCAATACTTGATTGATCAAGGAATTCCTTTGTCTTCTGGATTAAGTTCAAAATTTCAAGGCTACGGAGTTGAACATTAGTAGCCGTAAACCCAAAACTGGATCAGCTCTTTATCAATGATTATGAAATAGTTTTAAATACTTACATGATTATGCATGATGAATCAAAACTTTATGTGTTTGCCTAAAAAATGTCACTAGTAAAATCTCTTATTTTATTTCTCCACATATATATATAATATAATATATATATATTTATTTAACTAAAACCTATTTCTGTTTGGTAGAGTGAAATAATTATTGGTATTGCATTTTTATTTTCATCAGGCGAAATGGTTTTCTGTAATTGCACCTGTATATTTATCAGATTTTAATTTAATAATTTTTCTCTTTGCTTAAATATTTTATTAATTTTTTGTGAATATTCTTATGACTTCAATTTCAGAAAATGTTCTAAAATTGTTTAAAAATGATTGAGAAATGCTCGATAAAAAATTGGCTTATTAAATTATAAAAAATAAAATTATTTTAAATTATAAATTTGACATAGCTTTTAAACAATACATTTTTTTTTCCGAATGTTGTTTTATATTTCTTCATCGCTGAACGGTAAAATGGTCTAATTTTTTACTTTTCTTTTAGATGAAACAAATATTTAAGAATGAAACTAGTATTGAAAATTGGATTGTAACTAAAGTGAGTCATGTGTATTTAATTATTTCTATACATATTTATAATTACATAATCATCTGCATTCATATGTTGATTTTTAATGAATTTGATTTAATTTTAAGTTTAAAAATTTCATCCGAAATTGATTATTCTCAGTAGCATGTGTGTCAAATCACTAAGCAAAGCATTGAATAGTTGCATTTAATTGATCAAATAATTCAGATAAATGTGAAATAATTTTATAGTTTTATCAGTGAAAGTTTTTATTTACCAGTTTAGTTCTAATAAAAGTAGAAAAAAAATTTGTTGGTTTTTTGTAAAATTTATGGTGTATTAATTTTCTTAAATGACTTTAAGCAATGAATTGCTAAAATACTTATTTACTGTATTCAAACAGCTGTTGTGAAATCAAAATTTCATGCCCTTCTTGGACAGAGTAAAACTAATAATAAGAATTGTACAATAAAAATAAAAAAAAATAAGTGAACAAAAAACCCAGAATCAGAGCCGTGGTATGTTGACTTTCTCTAGTGTTCCGAAAATTTTTACTTAAGACAGTTATTTAGAATCCATGAGTATAAATCTCATCTAGAAAAGAAAGCCAGTTAAGTCTACCCCAAAGCAATGAATACTTTGATGAAATTTTCGAAAACACTGGAGAGAGTTTCTACGAAAACTCATTATTTTAAATAAATAATGCTTTATCAAATTTTAAAGTATTTTTATCTTACTGTTCGAATAACTTTGTATTTAGGCTGTTTGTCGACCACGCCATGAAGATGAAAAATTTATTTATCCTTATCACTTGGGTTATTGGAAAAATCTGAAACAAGTCTTTTGGGATCGACTTGGTAATGGTTTAACAGACTGGCCTATTGTTGCTGGCTGTCATCCTTATACCCTTACTGTAAGTTTAAATTTTATTAATTTTCAGTATTATAAGAATTGGAGACCTTTGGGGTAAAAGTGAAAACCCACAATTTATAACAATCTCTCTACTGTATATAGGTAATTCAAAAAGAAATTTCATTCTGCTTGAAAAACACCAGTGTCTGTCAAAAAGGGCAACACAGTTTTGGTTCATTTTCATAAGAAACAAGGAAGTATCGGTGATAAAACAAAAATTGCCTATCTCTAAACAAGTAAATGGTTCATTGCTTTCCCACCTTTAGGTCTTCAATTTTTACATTGAACTTACTAAGCTGGAAAAAAAATAATCACCCTGCATAGCTTTTGATTTAATTATGAGATTTTAATATATGAAGATGCATTCTTGGTTATTATTACTGACTAATTTATTGGTACAAGCAACTCATTAAATTTGTTGAGACAGGCGAAAAATGTTTTTTCTTTGAATATACTTTTTTCAACAGATATGGATTATTATCCCTCAAAATATAAGGGTTAGGTGCAAATTATGAAAAATATGGCACAAATAGTTTAGCCAGGAACTCTGCCAAAAGTTAAGGTTCTTAATTATATTTCTATCTATTTCATTATATCTCATGAATTAATTATGAAAATCAAACAGTGTTTCTTCTCTATTTATAAAACTTCTTTGCAATGATAATTTCCAGGAAAAAAAATCTTTGATTATTATTTGTTATTTAATTTTATTATCAAAAAGCTCAGACTGTAAGGTATGAAAAATTTTATTTCATATCACGAACTCCAAAGTGATGATGATAATATTTTATTGTCTTCTCCTTCATTGTATAGTCATAGAACCCTTGTAAAAAATGCAATAAAAAATGTAATGTGAAAGCATTAAAGGATGGAAATCTATGTTTACGTAAAGGAAAACAAAAATATTTATAAACTCATGCTAATCATTATATTACATAACAGCAAAGAAGGTATTAAAATCATCTAAAATCAGTTTATTTTAAGGTAAGCTTAAAGGTAGTTTCGAACTAACTAAAAGTATATTTTTCTGTCTCTAAATAAGTTAAACCTTTTTTTTCTTTTTTTATGATGATTTTAATTCTCTCCATGTATTTTCCAGCTTTAATTATATTAGTCAGGTTTTTGAAAACATTTTTATTCTTTTTCTTTTTAATATTAATTTGTGGTCTAATGTGCAGGATTTTTCTTTAATAATGGCTTTTAACAATTAAAGACATGTATACTAAGGGCAGCCATTCCAGATTACACAGTGTAATAATTTTATATTTGAATCCATTAATTATGTTCTAAAAGTTGCATGAGTCAAAAAATTCCTCTCGTTTCCTGCTTTTTGTTAATTAATTAATTTATTTTTTAACTTTCTATATCTGTGCATAGTTTGAATTTTTCGCTCTGAATTAAGTTAAATAAAAATGTCTGAATCTTTGAAAGTAATTTATTACTTTGTTATCCCAATATATATCCAACTTTTCATGTGATAAAGTTATTTTTCAACAAAGACTTTCAATTTATAACCGACGGTAAACAGTTGACCCAACTCGGAATTTAAGACTATCAATGTTCAACTCTGCCCCGTGTGGTGACCGGGGGGTGAGAATCTAGTCCCAACGTAGCTCATGCGTGTCGTAGAAGGCGACTAAAATGGGCACCCAGTGTCCGGGGGTATAGCCGGGTACCCTGCTCCTGGGGATTATATCAGGGGACTGGTCCTCCAGGTTGGGGGTTGGGCGTAGGGCTAACAACCCTACCCTGTAAAAAAATCTTGTTGCGAAGTCTCAAGTCAATGATTCCGGACCGAAATTTAGAAGACGACCTGGCAAATCTTACATGGAACTGAGAATCGGAACTTGGAACATTCGCTCTTTGTATAAAAGCAAAGGGCTGCAACTCTTAACGGAACAGCTGGATAATTACAGAGCTGATGTAATGGCTCTGCAAGAGATGAGGTGGCTTAACGATGGAATAATCGAGAAGAGAAATCACACAATCTTCTATAGCTGTGATAAGAAGAGGCATTTTTTTGGAACGGGTTTTGTTGTGGGCAAACACATTCGTCATCTTGTCGTGGATTTCGTGCCAAAGTCTCCAAGGTTATGTAAAATTAGGCTAAGAGGAAAATTCTTTAATTACAGTCTTATAAATGCCCACGCACCTACTGAAGACAAGGATGAAGACGAGAAAGAACTTTTCTATGAGAACCTGCATTCTNGGTGTTTTTTTTTTTTTTTTTTTTTTTTTTTTTTTTTTTTTTTTGATGATTTTAATTCTCTCCTTGTATTTTCCAGCTTTAATTATATTAGTCAGGTTTTGAAAACATTTTTATTCCTTTTCACTTTAATATTAATTTGTGGCCTACTGTGCAGAATTTTTCTTTAATAATGACTTTTAACAATTAAAAATATGTATACTAAGGGCAGCCATTCCAGATTACACAGTGCAATAGTTTTCTATTTGAATCCATTGATTATGTTCTAAAAGTTGCATGAGTCAAAAAATTCCTCTCGTTTCCTGCTTTTTGTTAATTAATTAATTTATTTTTCAACTTTCTATATCTGTGCATAGTTTGAATTTTTCGCTCTGAATTAAATTAAATAAAAATGTCTGAATCTTTAAAAGTAATTTATTACTTTGATATCCCTATATATATACAACTTTTCATGTGATAAAGTTATTTTTCAACAAAGACTTTTAATTATATCCGACGGTAAACAGTTGACCCAACTCGGAATTTAAGACTATCAATGTTCAACTCTGCCCCGTGTGGTGACCGGGGGGTGAGAATCTAGTCCCAACGTAGCTCATGCGTGTCGTAGAAGGCGACTAAAATGGGCACCCAGTGTCCGGGGGTATAGCCGGGTACCCTGCTCCTGGGGATTATATCAGGGGACTGGTCCTCTAAGTTGGGGGTTGGGCGTAGGGCTAACAACCCTACCCTGTAAAAAAATCTTGTTGCGAAGTCTCAAGTCAATGAATCCAGACCGAAATTTAGAAGACGACCTGGCAAATCTTACATGGAACTGAGAATCGGAACATTGAACATTCGCTCTTTGTATAAAAGCAAAGGGCTGCAACTCTTAACGGAACAGCTGGATAATTACAGGGCTGATGTAATGGCTCTGCAAGAGATGAGGTGGCTTAACGATGGAATAATCGAGAAGAGAAATCACACAATCTTCTATAGCTGTGATAAGAAGAGGCATATTTTTGGAACAGGTTTTGTTGTGGGCAAATAGATTCGGCATCTTGTCATGGATTTCGTGCCAAAGTCTTCAAGGCTATGTAAAATTAGGCTAAGAGGAAAACTCTTTAATTACAGTCTTATAAATGCCCATGCACTTACTGAAGTCAAGGATGATGATGAGAAAGAACTTTTCTATGAGAACCTGCATTCTTTATATAACTCCTGTCCACAAAACAACATCAAAATTATTCTGGGTGACTTAAATGCTAAAATTGGAAAGGAAGCTGAGCACAGGCCCACTATTGGAAAATACAGCCTGCACGAAACAACAAATGACAATGGACAGAGGCTCATTCACTTCACTGCAGAACATAGCATGGTCATATCCAGCACCTTTTTCCAACACAAGAGAATTCCCCAAACGACCTGGAGATCACCAGATGGAGATACCTCCAACCGGATTGACCATATATTGATAGACTCTAGACATGTGATGGACATACAAGATATTAGAACCTATTGTGGGGCCAACTTTGACTCAGACCATTACATGGTAATGAGTAGGATCAAGGCCAAGCTATCTAATGCACGTAAATGTCATGGGAAACATCTTGAGAAATTTGACTGCGAACAATTAAAGACCCCTAGAGTCAGGGATGACTTTCAGTCACAACTAACTATAAAGCTTAATGAAAAAGCAATCGGAAATATTGATTGCATTGATGGAAAGTGAACTTCTTTCAAAGAAGCCCTATTGGACTCATGTGATAATGTAATAAGCAAAATAAAAAGAGCTGAGAAAAAGGATTGGTTTGATACAGAATGTCGGAACGCGACCCAAAGAAAAAACGATGCATATAATATGATGCTCAGTAAAAAACACTCAAGAGCATCAGTAGAGAAATACAAAACTGCAAGAAGAGAAGAAAAGAAAGTTCATAGGTTGAAAAAAAAGGTTTTTCACGAAGACCTCTTTAAGGATGTCGAACATCTCCGAGGGTCTAATGAGAGCAGAGCTTTCTTTCGTGGCATTAACTTTGGTCGTCAGGAGTTCAAACCTAAAACTAACCTTTGCAGAAATAAAGATGGAGATATTTTAAGCGATATAACTGACATTTTAATAGGTGGAATGAACACTTCGACAACCTACTTAATGTAGAGTGCGTTCAGACAGAGTCCTGTTCACCAAACGTTAACCAAGAGTGTATAGCACCTCTTTCAATGATTGAGGTTGAAGAAGCAGTTCAAAAACTTAAGAACAACAAGGCTCCTGGCCCAGATTTGATATCACCAGAATTCTTAAAAAACTCAGGACCAGATGGGTTAAAGGCCATACATAATATTCTAACATCAGTATGGGAAAAAGAGATACTCCCGGAAGAATGGAAACACAGCACTGTTTGTCTTATACACAAAAAAGGAGACATTCTTGAATGTTCAAACTACCGGGGTATCAGCATGCTCTGCACTGCATATAAAGTCTTTTCAAAAATTCTATTTAACAGACTTAGCCCCTATGTAGAAAACATCATTGGTGAATACCAGTNGACAAAGCTATTCCCTACATTCTTATCAGTTTCATAGTTCATCTAAAGGTTCACATTCCTTTGCTCACACCTGTTCCTGATAAGTCACCTTTCTTTGTAACAAAGGAGTGATGAAGGTCAGTGGTCAGTACCCATACATGTGTTTGTAAGGGCAAGTTAAAACTAAATAAGACATTTTAAATAAAATTTTAAAAAATTGAAATTAGGAGTGGAAACTTCTTAAACGGGAAAAAAACTTCTTATAAAAGTAAATTTAACATTATGGTAATTGGTTTTTTTAAAAAATAACTTCTTACGCGGGAAAACTTCTTAAAAGGGAACTTTTTAAGCGGGTTCCACTGTATATATTTATGCTTGTACAAATTTTGAAATTAATAATAGTTCTCTATGTTATTTAGATTGAGCAGCTAATTCAAAAAGAAGACAAGAAGGCAAGAAAGAAGCAATATACTATTATAAAAAATTATTCTGGATCATGGTTTCCTATTTCAAAAGGAATAAAAACCTGCTTAACGCCCCCATGTAGTGATGAGTATCGCATTCCCCTTTCTGTTGGTGATACAATATACGTAACACGTTGGAGAAAGTAAACTATTTTCATTATTAATTGTTTTATTATCAGTTATAATTATAATATATGTTTATGGCTCATTTCAAGTGATATGTACCAAAAAAAAATCTTATTGGCGTCATGTTACAGACTTTCGTGAAAATGTTTTGTTGAAAAGCTCTTGATGAAGAACAACTAAAATATTTTTAGGACTAAAACTTTTATTGTGTTCCTGGAACAAAGCTACGATTAGAGAGCCATTTTGAAATTCGACTCAATTCATGAAAATTGTGCAACTGCAAATTGTAGTTCATATGTTATAAACCAATTCTATTTATGAGTCAATTTTCTTAATTTTGGCATCAATAGGAAGAAGAAAGTTAACACTATGTAATTAGGCTGTTAAAATGCTGCAAATATTTATGTAGTTTTTAAAACATTTTATTATTACACTAATTTTTTCGAGAATATTTTACAGGGAAGTAACAACTGTCACCACCTTATAATTTTTCATATAGTTAAATATCATACTTTTCAACATAAATAGAGGGTGTTTTCTGTTTTTGAAAACAAATAGAAAGTGGGTTTTAGGCAAAATACTTCAGATTTTTTTTATAGCACGAAAACTGTTTCTTGGTCTAATTTTTTTTTCTTGTAATGTTAAATGCTATATTTTTTTTCAATATGAAAAAAGAAGATGTGTTTTGTTTTTGAACAATGAAAAAAAAAAATGATTTTTCGAAAAATTTACTTCAAGATTTTTACAGCGCGAAAACAAAGTGTTTTGATCACAATTTTTTTTCCTCATATTATTGAATGTCATATTTTTCAATATAAAAATTCACTAGAGTGTGTTTGGTTTTTAAGAAACTTAAACATTGTTTTAGCAAAAATACTTAAAGTGTTTTTTATAGCACAAAAACAAAGTTTCTTGACTACATTTTTTTTTGTCACAATGTTAAATATCATATATTTCAATATAAAAAATATCAAGAGAATGTTTTTTTTTTTGTCTTGTTATTTCACATAAAAAAATTATTTTTAACATTTGTGATAAGAGCCACTTTTTATTTTAAAGACCAAAAAAAACTTTTTAGAGTTCTTTTATGCTGAAAAGTTCAAGAAATTTTGTTTTCATGCCATAAAAAAATCTTGAAATGTTTTGGCTGAAAAAACATTTTTTTATTTCTTTCATGGTTAAAAATAAGAAACTGCCTCTTGAGGTTTTGTAAGGAAAAAAAAAAGACATTTTACACTATGAGGAAAAGTGTGGTCACTAAAATTCGTTTTTGTGCTATTGAAAAAAGCTTTAATTATTTTAGCTAAAAAACCCTTTTTATTTTTTTAAACTCAAAAACAGAAAATATACTTTTAATTTTTATTTATTGAAAAACATAATAAATAACATGATACGAAAAAAAAAAAATTTGAGGTCCAGAAAGTTTGTTTTTGTGCTATAAAAATATCTTAAAGTATTTGGGCTGAAAACAATTTTTTAATTTGTTTCATTGCCTATAGCAAAAATTAAATTTTTAATTTTTTTATATTGAAAAATATGACATTCAACATAATGTGGGAAAAAAATTGAGATCAAGTTAAAATAATGCTGTAAAAGTGAGATCAAGTAAAGGGCTGTAAAAGTATCTCAATATGTTTTGACTGAAAACTACTTTTTATTTTTTAAAGATAAAAAAATATCCTTTGATTTTTTTTTTCATGTTAATAACATTATGAGTTCTATGGTTACTAGTTATGGTCCAAAATTCTGAAATAATTATTTCAGTCATTTTTATTTTCTGTCAGGAACATTTCTACAAAAAATTTTCTTGAAAATCTGTGATATGATGGCAACAAGATTTTTTTTATTTTGTTTGATTTCACTTAAAATGAGCCCTGATAAATTAAAGGTTTGACTCATTTAGACAAAGTTATTATAATTTTTTCAGTTTAAATGAGTTTGTTAAATAATTTAAATGATTAGTCCAAACTTCTCAATTTCATTTTAGTATTTCTAGATTTCATGTTACCCTGCCCCCTACAAAAAATCTGTTTGAAAATAAATTTTTGAATTTTATATGAAATCTTAAACTGTTAAGTTAGGACCTCAGATAAAGACAAAACATCTTAAATTGTGCTATTATCTTGAATTTAAATTGTAATTTTTTTCAGAAATGGCAAATTTTTTTTTAATTACTGATGTTATAACTATAAAATCGATAATTAAATTATCCACTTCACAATTTTTCTTCATGGGATCTATTACTTTCAATAGATTATTACAACTTAAGTATTTCATCAAAATGGTGCTTTGCACTTTGCATCTTTGTTATATTTTTTCCACTACTAACAGTTAAAAACTATCTTTTATTTTTAGTGGACATGTAGCCTAAATTGTTATGATACAACAAACTCTTAAAAAAAGTCATTTTGCCAGTCTCCCTTACAGGACTAATAATTTTATCAGAAAATAGTTTCTTCTAGTGTCAACTGTTTAATATAGAGCCATAAAGTTTCTAAAAAGGAAAGTCATTATTTTTTTTTTTAAATTTTGTTAAAGAAGTGATAAAAATATTAATGATACAAAGAACACTGAAAAAATTAATTTCATAGATTTTCATCTTGAAGCTTGTATTTTTGTGAAATAAATAGTTACTGCTTACTCTTTCAAATGGTACCATACACTTTGAATCTTAATTATTATTATTCCATAACTGCGTGTATTTGTTATAAAATAATAAGATCTTATTTTATTAAAACAATACTAAAATCTAAGCCAACTTTGGACACTGTATTTAATTCAACGTATGACAATCAATGCAAAATTTTTTGTTTAATTCCTCCAAATTTATTTTTACGATATCAAAACTAAAAATTCCACTTTACCAATATGAAACAATTCTTCCTGACTAATAATGCTTTTATTTTAAAATTAAATTGCTCATTTAACAAGTGAAAATTGGAAGCTAAAAACATTAAAGTTGTTTGTAAACTTCCTTCACTTTGTTTTCAAATTTTTTCTTATATCTGACATACATCAAAACAAATATAATTTGAGTTTATTTTTAATGAACAACCCAAAAAATGCTATGCTTACCTTTCTTTCTATTGTTATTAAAATAAGGTTTATGTTTTTTACTCTTTTAACCTCTGATGTTCATTGATTGTTTCTTTTTTCTTCTTTGTTTAAATTATAGCCGATGGTTATATGGTGAAAAGTGCAATCCTTTAGATAATTCAGGTAATACTTTTTTTTTAATTACTGTAGTAAATATTGCTGAAATGTATATTTTTTCCAAATAAAACTTCTAGCCACAGCCATGAGCTGAGAGCATCCATTATGAGATTCTGTGCTGCTGATATGTTTCTGTGTATTTAGTTTTTTCTTTCTAAATTATTTGAGTTTTTATATAAGAAGAAATTTACTTTCAATTGTCTTCAACTTATTACAAATATTTTACTTATTTTTAAACATTATGGATATATGTGATGGCAAACTTTTTATTATTTAATTAAAAACTTGAAGTTTGAAAAAAAGATTATTTGTAATTAGATTTTTGTGNCTGTATTTTCAATTTTTTTTTATTTATAATTTTAATAAGAACTTTTTATACTTCTAATTTGTTTATAAATATGATGTTATTTCATGTATCAAGACTATTTCAGATATTCTCGTTATTTCAGATATTTAGCTTATTTCAGATGTTTTTATTATTTTTACACATTGTAGAACTAAGCGATGGTAAATGTTTTACGAGTTAATTAAAAGCTTAACATTTGGGGGGGGGGGACAAATGTGTAATTAATTTTCAGAAATTTTTTTTATTATTTGTCTTGTGTTTTCATTTATACTTATACTATGAACTTTTTATGCTTTTAATTTTTTTATAAATTTGATAATCTCTCATAATATTGCTTCTGTCAAAATGCATTAAAAATATTACAAAAGATTTTAAAAAATAATGATACTAAACTACAGGTATTTATAAAATAAATGACTTTCTGTACTATATCATTATTTGGATTCATATGAATTGGGTCATTAAGTGCAAATTATTACAAATCTATCTAACATTTCTTACTTATCTGTCTCAAAAAGAATTTATTCCAAATTAACGTGTTTTTTTTTTTGGAAGTCTACACAATGGTACATATTCATGAAATTATAGGCAATTTAAATGTTCTAAATTGAGATTATGTTTTTAATGCAATGGAGATTATTAACGTTGTTTTATAATTAATTTAGTAAGTAATTAGTTGCTCTTTCGATATTAAATTGCAATGCATATTCATATGACTTCTGAAATCACACATGTTGCTCTCTACCTTTTTTCATGTTTTGGACTATTCTCAAAATAATTAAAATATTGTCATATTAAATCAAACCTTTTTAGCTTTAAATGTGTGAATTAAAGACGGCGTTTACTAAACTAGTCCTGTTTTTGTGAATTTATAAAAAAATGGACTCATTTTCTGAATCTATAATCACTGTGAAATGGGGGTTTTCTGTCAGAGTCCTGTTTCTGTGATTACATGGAAATTAAGACCTTATTTTTATTTAAAAAAAAAAATTGAAATCTTTTCTTTCAAGGAGTTTTAGCTTTAAATGATGGAATTAAAGATGGCATTGACAAAACCAGTCCTGTTTTTGTGAATTAGTAAAAAATATATTTATTTTCTGAACGTATATACTCATGGTGGAATGGGATTTTTTTTTCTGTCAGAGTCTTGTTCTTGTAAAATAAACTCAAAAACCCTGCCTTTCAAAGAATGTTAGCTTTGAATTTATCAATTAAAGCTGCCCTAAACTCTATTTTTCAAAAGTGGACTTTTGGGGAAGAGTTCATTTTTAAAATAAGAAATCTTGTGAAGGGTCTGTTTTTGTTGTAGAATAATTTATGAAGGATTTGTTTTAATGATTAAATATTTCTCAAAAGTTCTGTTTTAACAATAAACTATTTTGTGATGAATCTACTTCAACAATGAAAAAAATTTTAAGGGTCTGTTATGAGGTGTGAATTTCTTCTAAAATAATTTCTACAAGGTCTGATCAAATTCCTTATTATGTGCTTCCTAAAGTTACTGTTTTGATGTCCTAAAATGGTTCTAACTAGTGCTTACTCGTTTATATTGGGTTTCGGGCATAACATATGTGAAATTTACTGACAAAAACAACAGAAATTTTATTACAATGTATAATACCTGTTATTCTGAAACTAGTTAACTATATATGTTCTAGAATTGCATAATTTTTTTTAAACCTTTCAAATGTGAGATCCAACTGAAAAATAAAATTTTTTACTGTATTTTCAATTTTTATCTGTTTTTTTTTCTAACTGTTTATTTTAATGTTCTCCATATTCAACTACTTTACAATATCTAATTTTAGAAAACTTATGACAGAAAGCATAAACCAATTGTTTTTAAAATCATTTGTATTTTTTTAAACATATTTTTAAAAAATTATATTTATTAGTTTAATTAGTTTACATTTTATATTAGTTTAAGTAATATTATTACTTGTATTGTTGTTTGTTGTGAATTTCTCAGTATTTTTGTATTTTGCCCATTTGCTTTGTGTTTTGCTATTTTGTTCAAAACCTTGCAAACTCCAATGCTTTCATTTTCAGGCAAACTTGACATACTGATATCACTAATAACAGAAATGCAGTCCAATTTTACCATTTTTATGGGGGGGGAGAGATAGAATAAGTATTAATCCATAAAGCAATGATTTAAAATTTATTTCATCAACAAAGTGAAGAAAATAGTAAATTGCTAAAATTAGTTTTGTAACAAAATATTGTTTGATTATGAACTTAATTTTTAATTTTAGTAAAACGATTTCATACTGAAAATATTTATTTTATAGGTAAAGATGAAATTAAAGGATGGTTTCCAAGATGTTGTGCTGTAGAATTTACCAGTACTGACTGTGAAATTTCAAAACTAGCAAAAAAACTATCTTGATTTTATCACAAAATTACCTATCAATACTTAAATCTGAAATGGTGCCATTTGCTCAAAGGAGAAATAATGATTTCATTTAATTATCATTATGGTAAAAAAGGTTGTTAAAATTTAACTTCACATTCATATCAAAAACTGAATGTATGTATTTTTTATAGATTGAATTTGAATTTAATTCTTTTGATAATTTTTGTATTGTATACATTTTTAATTGTTATTAATTTTCAATAACTCTTAAAAATGTGAAAATTTGTTGTATGTGGTATTTTCCTGGTGACAACTTCAATTTATCTTTATTTTGTTTTTAATTTAGAACTTTACATAGTCAATTTTTCATCAAAAAATGACTTTTTTTTTATATATGTCTCAGTATATATATTCAAAAATATATTGTTTTCTAAGATAACTATATTGTTAGTGTGTTGTTATCTCATCTAAGACTTGCAATATTAATGAATAATTATTTTCAAATTTTTTCTATGTCTACTGTTAAATTGCACCAAAATACTTTGCTGTTATTTATTTTTCATTTTAAAACTATCATATTTAAGTTTTTTTTCCTGGCCTGTCTTCCTATATTTGCAGCACATAAATCCATAAACACAAAGTCACTCTCAAAACAAAGTGTATCTCAGGTGAATGAATTTTGATCTGATAATTGAAATGTATAGCAAATTTTATGCAATAAAGTGAAATATTATCATTCATAGAAAATTGAAAAACTATTTGTTTAAGCTTTGTAATATTCAATTTAGAGTGTCATTTGTTATGTGTCAACAAAATTACTATCTGTGCCATTGATTCACCGTCTAATTATTGTGAAAAAATTCAGAAATTTTTTTTTTTGTTTTCTTTTGCAGTATTGCAGAATCACCCAATAATTATCCCTTTTTATTTAATTGTTTTATCTTTTTTGATAATAGATTGTCACATTTCCACTTAATTTTTCTCTTCATTAAGAACCAATCCCTCCTGAGTTAATAGATTTAGATACCAGAAGTCAAAAAAGAAATGTGCTTCCAAATGTGTCATTTGCGAAAACCTAAGATGAATAACCTTATTTCTGATAAGACGACTTATATTTCTACATGACTAATGATTTTTTTTTCTTTTAAAGCAAGACAATCCATGATGCATTCATATTGTCATTTTAAAAATTTTTTTAATGAACATACAACATAATTGAAATTTTTATTGTTATTGACTTCTGAGTGTTAATACTTTTAATATACAGTAGAGTCCCGATGATCCGAGCCCTGGTTATCCGAGTTTCCGCTTTAACCGAGCTATCAAATATTTTAAGGTTTTTTTTTGTTCTAGTTTATTTTTTATTTTTAAAAATACCGCAGAAAAATAAATCGGAATTTTATCTTCCAAACGCTCAGGAAAACAAAATCTAACAACTTGATCCCATGAAATGATCATTAATATCGTCAATAATGAAAATGAACCTAGCGAAGATGAAGACAGTGACGGTGAAAATCAACATTTAAAAGTCTCTGACACAGATGAACTTAAAGCTGTCGAAAATGCTACTGAATACATAGAACAACAAAAAGAGGCGACACCAGCCTTCCTGTTATCCCTAAAAAATGGCGAAACATTGCTGCAGAAAAGTACCAAAGTTATGTCAAACAAAAAACGATTCAGGACTTTTTTTAAGTAAAAACTCTTTAATTCTCGCAAAGTATACTTTTTAAGTTTTTTCAAGTAAGCTTTTTAATAATACAGTAGAGAACTATTTATCCGGTATCCAGATAACCGGGAAACCAGAAAACCGGGGAAAATTTTGCTCGATTTTCCCGCCATTTTAAACTAGAACGAAAAAAGCGGAAATTGNACCCAGCTCAGGAGCCTTGACTCATTAATGTACACTTGTAAACCAAGAATTAATTTTTTTAAAGTATTTATTTAATTGAGATATGTTAGAAAACCTAGTTCTAGGGATCTATTTTAAGACATAAATTATATTCGCAATAGGAAATAAAATTAATTTTTCCTCTTAGTTGAAAATTTGCTATTATTTAGTGTTATTAACAAAGACAATCTGTACAAAATTTTAATTGTTTAAAATACAAAAATATTTTATTTTTCTGACTAATTGTAAATGCTCTATGTATACCAAGGAATAATTATTATCAATTAATAAGAAAAAAGAACTAAATTTATTACACCTGCAAAAGACAAATCTTTTATTTTTTTTATTTTTTGTGTCGTTCTAAAAAAGTTTATGCACTCCTATTATTCATAATGATGAAAAATATAATTGTTTTTTTTTAATTATTTTTGTTAATAAACGTTGTTTTTTTTTTGTTTCTATAGTTGTTTAAAAGTTGTCTCACTAATTAAAGAAAAAGTAGCAGTTACTTGACTTCTACTGCATAATTTACGTGTAATGTAATTATCGCATCAAATTTATTTTCACAATATTGGGATTGAAAAATAATTGAGTTTTTTCTGTCTTGTAGAGAAATATTATTGTTAAAAAAAAAAAAAAGAATTCCTGTGTTGCATAGATTAAATGTATTTCAGTTAGTTATGTCCAATATTTTATTTTCCCTACTTATATGTAAATGTGTAATATTTTTTTATCTGTATTAACTACTGTTATGAAATATTTAAATTTATTCATTTTTTTACATGTTTTCTGAAACTGTATTCTTTATTTATATGTTTATAAATTTTTAGTATTCATAATATTAAAAATGCCTGATATAGTTTAAAATTATCTTAAATATTGTATCTTTATTGTGCAAAAAAGTCTTAAAATGAAAACATGATATTATTTATCTTATATTTTGCATATTAAACTGAAATAATCATAATATTTACATGGTACAGTGCCTGATTATTTTATATAGTGTAAAAAAGGTTTGAAAACTGTCAAATATCTTTAAAAATATACATTAAATCAAAAAGCGAAACTGGACACAAACAATTTTTTTTTTAAAGTCTTCAACTGAAAGTCTATTCGCTCTTTCACCACAACAGCCCAGGGCAAGGCGGGGGGTCAACTTTAAAATATTAAATTAGAACCCCTATTTTTTATTGCAGATTCAGATTCTCCAGAAAAATGTAACCCTATATGAGTTGGTAAGTTTATGCATTACATTTTGTTTCACAGATGCTGCTGTAACCGATAAAATTAAAAAGCGTACAAACTGTTAAAAATGGTGGTAGCTCGAGACCATTAGATTAAAAATAATAATAAATAAAACTAAAAAAATGTTTCAGTGTTTTTTAAAATAAAAGAATTAATAAGAAATTAATTCAACTTGTTTATTTTTATCTTCTTAATCTGATGGATCTCTAGATTCGCCATTTTAAGCAGCTTATACCCTATTGCATTTTTCTTAGTTCCATTTGTGAAACAAAATGCATAAACCTGCATCTCAAATAGGATTACTTTTTGCTCTGATTCTGCAATAAATAATGGGAATTCATATTTAAGATTTCAAAGTTGTTCCTGCCCGCTGAGTGGTAGGGTGAAAGATCGAGTTTTGTTCCATTGGACAACTTTTAAAAGATATTGAACGTAACTATTTTTACTTTTTTGATCTGTTGCGTGCATATATATATTGCGTTTAATCAAATTTTTTACATTTTAAAAAATTACAGAATGTTTACTTCAGCTCTCATGGTTTTTTATAAATTAAAATCATTTCTTGTAGACGGTTTTATATTTATTCACATACTTAAGTTATAATTTGGATAAAATAAACTTGAAAACTCACAGCTGTTGCTTATTCAGCTGGTTAAAAAGTCATCCTGTATAAATTCTGTGATATGTATGTAATATCATAAAGTTGTGGAATATTTTTTCAAAAGCTTATAAGTTGCTGCTTGTAGTTCCAATTTTAAGTTTTTATTTCCATACTAGTTAATTAGGCATTCCTTTGTTTAGATTATTTATTAATACTTGTACCATATATATATAAGCATGATGTGGTACAAACTAGCTTGTACATAGTATGTAGACCACTGCAGCATGTGTCTAATATAGTATTACCATTTTGACTAATTTTATAAAAATTTGCTGCAAACCATAAAAAGTTTGTAATTTTCATTACATATTTAGGCTAGCAAATTGTGAGCCTAAAGCAAATATAGTTGGTTCCTAGTACATTAATCTGCATTCCACATTATTTGTAGTGTTAATTTTGCATTTATTTATTTTTATGCTTATAAGGTTTTTATGCATAGTATGCTTGATATTTATTTCATCCCCTTTAATTATTTATATGTTATTTGTAATATGTTTAATATAATTGAAATCACTGTTTTCTGCTCATCAGTTATGTTAAGTAATTTATTATGTTAGAGCCTCAATGACCCAGTGGTTAAGGCACTGAGCTGTCATTGTGAAGCTTATCTGGGAAGTAAAGGCGGCATGTGCACAGTACTGATTAAATTGCGGCAATCATGCCATTGGTCACCAAAGTGTGAAGACTTATCCTCCATGACCCACTTGGCCCACAATGGGCTGTTACCAGAATGCTATACTAATTTATTATGTTGTTGCAGTTTTTGAAAGTATGTACTTCACCTCCCACATGGAAATAATTTCTTGTTAAACATTGTTTTTGATAAACTAAAAAAAAAAATTCAAACGTTTTGTCGTAATTGAAGTATAATTATCATCTTACATATTGTCTTGAAGCTCAACATAAACACTGTAGTAGTTCAAAAGTGATGCTTTTACAGTTTACAATAAAATGGCAGAGAAAATAATATACAATAAAGTATAATTTTTTTTAAATACATTTTGAATTAAAACTTTTGATTTATTAAATTAAATATTTATGTAAATAAAGATTTCTTAATATTTCAAAATGTTGTCTGATACTAGTTCTTTGTGTGAAATACTAAACAAAATTTAATAGTAATTGCCTCTAAAAAGATTTCGCACCAAATTATTAAAGTATTTAGTATAATATGAAACAAAAGGCTTAAATCAAAAATATTTATTTTATTGCAAACTGAAAATTTCTTTTATTGCAAACTTATCATAGTTTTATAGTTAAAAAAATCAGTTAAAGTGTATGAAGGGAGGGTGCAACTTCTAAATTGTGCTCATTTCAAACCATGTCTGCCTCTTATAAAGATGCCCATTTGCAGAATTTACCAAGCCTATCTGCTGCACTACCTTCGCAGAATCCAATTTGTCTGTGACTTTAACACACTCTGGCAGAGATTATTATTGTAAAAATTAAGCCTAATCAAAGACATATTGAGCACAATTTGCTAATATTTAATATAATAAAGTAATTCACAAAAACTTTATGTTGTTTAAATTTAATTGGAATTTTATTCATACTTTTGCTTTGTTCATATGGTGAAGAAAAAAAAGACATGCTTATACTAAGCTTAATAATGAAATGATAAACTTGCAGGTGATAATATTTAAAAAAAATCTTTTGATTTTAAAGGAAAATATAAACAGCATTGTAATTTATAGTGCTCTGAATTGTGCTTATTCAAAGTTTCTTCAATGAAAATTAATTACCACTCAATCACGGATACTTTGCAGACAAATAAAACTATAGCTGGCTAGAGTAATAAACATTTAGTGCCTTTCTTCCCTATCAATTATTTTTTTTAACCTTGTTCTCAGTTTTTCATGCTTACAATTTTTTTCACCATTTGCTCTTTACTATTAAAAAATATCTGTATTTGAAAATGAAAAATCCTGAAGAAGCTATGATTATTTACTTTCATGCTGGAGATTTTTTTCTACTGAGTAAAGGAGTATCATGTTTACTTCAAACAATGTCCTCTTTAATTTAATTTTTTTATGCTGCCCAGATAACAAATAGCTGTGCAACGAACTTTTACAAACAAAAAATAAGTTTGTAATTTGCTTTTCTTTGGTATTTTATTTCATTATTATTGAAAATATGCAAAAAGCATTCATTTTCAAGTTACAATTTTCTACTAATTTATATTATGGTTATACATGAAAACAATTTCGCATGCATTGACTTTTTTTTTCAAATAATAATAAAGTTGAGGGGTCAACAACAAACTTAAAGTTTGATGAATATTATTATTGTCAATGCATGTATTTTCATTTTTTAGATACATGTTATCAGATAAAAAGAACTCATGTTTAGTTAATACCTTATGTTTACTTTTAATATGTCAAACATTGGAATAATATTTATATGATAATTACTTCATAAGTAATACATTTATTTATTCATTTTAATGTTTTATTGTGTGAAAATATAACTTTTGCAACCTTATTGGTGGGTAAAATTTTTCTTAACAAAGAAAATTAAGCAAACCTGAAAATATAATAGATATTGTAAGCAAATATTTTGAAGTTAAGATATATATCATTTGCCTTTTCAAAATCTTGAATTTTTAAAAATCACAAATAACATTGCTCTTTAGTTATTATTAAAAAAAATTGTGATATGGTTTTGAAAATTTGTGTACAACTTTTCAAATTCTTCTGGGTGGCCGCACACATCTGCGCATATAGGGAACTTTGACTGTTATTAGTTACCACTTTTTACCTCTTCAATGAGCAATAAAATGCAAATTGTAATTAATTGTATAACCTTTCACATATTTATTATTTTTCTAGTACCATTTGCACCAGTTCGACTTGCCTTTATGCAGTCAAACAGTTATTTTTATAATTTGGTTTTAATATAATATAAACTATTTCTTTTTTTAATTTTTACTTGTGTAATTCAAAGTAATATTTATTGCCCTTTGAGTTTCTTACCGTCACTCAAGTTTAAATAAATAACAATGAACATTTTATGTTAAAATAACGTTTTTAAGTAAAAGAAATTAAAATATTTTTTAGTTTTAAAATTTTTATATTTTTTAAAAAATAATTATGAAGTAAGCAAATAAGAAGATAAAAACAGTTTTACCTAGTTAATTAATAAAATTTTTTCACATCTAGCTTTTATGATTAAATAATCTGTACCTGCGCTCCTCTCAATAATAAATTCAACAACCTTTAAATATTTTTTTTCTGTATTTATTAAACTGTCAAATTGTTTATGCAAATTGCATGCGAAACTTTAACCTTCAAAAATAAAGTAGAAATTTTTCGAAGTGTGCAGCTGCTGGAAAAAGTGAAGGGAAATAATCAAAAATATTACTAAATACTTATACAACTAATGTTGAAAAATGAATAATAATCATAAAAAAATTAATTTCTAAAGATATGAAACAGAAATAATGAATTATTATCATTTACTTTATTGCGAAGTTTCATTTTTTGTTAAACACTATTTTAACCTTCCGAATTTTTCTTCCAAGTTTAGGCTTCTTTTTTTTAAAAAAAATTATTTTTTTTAACACTAAAAAATCAGTTTTATCTGTTTTATTAGAGAAGAAGTGCATAGCAAGGAAATTTAGGTAAAATTGTGCCTACGGGTTCTAAACCTGTAGATTAGATACAGTTCAACTTCTATTTATGTCATTTTTAAAAAATTTTAATTTTTATATGAACTTTGATTTTAAATCGAAAAATTTGATCTAAATAATATGAAAATGAAAAAAAATAGTAATTTTGAGTTGAGTAAAATTTGAGAATATATGATCTTTTAGTTTTTAAACATATTTGATACGTGTAATTTGAGTAGAAAATTTTACCTCCATTTGATTAAACTTAACCTGATTCACTGTTATATAGGTAAATGTCATGTAGGTGAAACGTCTCATATCAATGTGCTCTCTTCCTCACACTACAAAACCAGTTTTCCTATGTTATTATTTATGGAAACTGTGTGTACAGATGAAATATTTGACCATTTGTGAAACATAAAGAGGTTTAAATGTGGCAATGAAATGTTATTCACTTAATTTATTTTACAATTAAAACTTACTAAATTTTACATTAATTTACTAATTTTAGCCGAAAATGCTTCAGAATGAATGCATTGCATTAATTTTTTTTATAATGTTTTGCTTTTTATCCTTTTCCATAAAAAAGTGTTTTGACTGTTACATTTTTTTTTCATAACTAGTACTTAATTACCCAAAGTGTTGACATTAAAACAATTTATTTTTTGAAAAAATGTAACAAATTTGATTTGTAAGAAAAAAAATTGAATAATAAATTGGTAATTGTTTGCATTTTGTTTATTTGGAATGTATTTGTTAAAAAATGCTTATTGATTCAAAGTACAGATTTGAAAAAATATTAACAGTTTTTTTTAAGTAATATTTTTTACTTTACATAATTACACATTTTATAAAAGCTACCTCCCTTACTTGCTGACATTACTGTAATGAATTCATAATTTAATACTATAATTGATAAAAAGGTTTTGCAGTGTTATTAATTCAGTATTATATTTCATTATCATTTAAAAATCGTTCTGTTTTTCAAAACAACGATTCTGAGTCGCGATGCTATAGGAGACAGAGCGCCAAATGACGTGACCCATGTTCGAATTCTACTCCCAAATCACACTAACCACTTTTCTGACATAAAATATCCTCAGTAATCATGGGTTAGATTCCCCTTGTTGATGGGCTAACTATGGAACGTTTTCGTGGTTTTTCTCTCCATGTAAAGCAAATTCAGGTTGGTTTCAACAGTTAGAAAATTTTACAGCTAGGAAGGCTAGCTTGCTTCAATTCCTCCCAATGGCATGACCCATGTTCAAATCCCAGCGGTGGCTGCCTGGTTGATACAAATTCAGCTCCTAGATAGCACAGATCACAGTGCTGACGTAAAATATCTTCAGTGATCATGGGTTAGAATCTTCTTGCTGATGGGCAAACTGTGGAAAGTTTTCGCGGTTTCCTTCTTCGTGTAACACGAATGCTAGTATGTCCAAATGCTTTATCCAGGAGTTTCCTTGTCTTCTGGGTTGAGTTAAAAAATACAAGGCTACAGAGTTGAACATTGAAAGTCGTAAACTCCGAGTTGGGTCAACTGCTTACCATCGGTTATATATTTAAATTAAATGCCTTTGTTGAAAAATAACATTTTTTTATCACATGAAAAGTTGGTTATATAGTGGGATATCAAAGTACTAAATTACTTCTTAAGCTTCAGACATTTTTATTTCATTTAATTCAGAGCAAAAAATTCAAACTATCCACAGATATAAAAAGTTGAAAAATAAATTATTTAACTAACAAAAAGCAGGAAACGAGAGGAATTTTTTAACTCGTGCAGCTTTTAGAACATAATTCATGGATTCAAATGGAAAACTATTATACTGTGTAATTTGGAGTGGCTGCCCTTAGTATACATGTTATTAATTGTTAAAAGTCATTATTAAAGAAAAATTCCGCACATTAGGCCACAAATTAATAAAGAGAAAAGGAACAAAAAAGTTTTCAAACCCTGACTAATATAATTAAAGCTGGAAAATACAAGGAGAGAATTAAAACCATCATAAAACGCTTGTTTAGAGACAGAAAAATACACTTTTAGTTAGTTCGAAACTACCTTCAAGCTTACCTTAAAATAAACTGATTTTAGATTATTTTAATGCATCATGGGAGTCCCCTTGCCATCAGGCTAACGGTGGGAGGTCTACGTGGTTTTCCTCTCCATGTAACACAATTGCGGGTTAATTAATCAAAAAGTCCTCCATGAAGGATAGTTTGATCCATTAGTTTCTTGTCTTCTGGATTAAGCTCAGAATTACAAGGCTATGGAGTTGAACATTGATAGTCGTAAACTCTGAATTAGGTCGACTGTTTAACGCGGGTTATATATAAAATGAACGAAACTGGAAAAAATCTCGAAAAAACGCTTGAGTGTGCAATAACTTTCGGAAAAAAACTTAGTTTAAAATTATAATACAAAATTATCCTTATTAGCACATTAAGTTTCACATCTGCAGTTGTATTTCAACGGACAGTAGACCGACAAGCATAGTAATTTTCAAACAAACAATCGAACTGTGGAGAGAGAAGCTATCGACAATGTCAACCTTCATCTATGAAAAGGAACCCCAACATGAAATCGAGTTAACATGTCTTATATACTAGGGAATTGTATTCTATCACCGGAATTTTATCTGTGATAGAATTCGATGCCACTAGTTGATTTATTGCTGTTTTTTGAGAAGCCAGGAGAGCTGTATTAGGATCACTGTACTTTCGGGTGCTGATCGTAAGGCTACATTAGGTTCACGGTCGTGGTCGCTTCTGTGTTGCCGTTAGCAGTCGAGTGTATACGTTGTGTGTGATCGAGATTGAGAAGCAACAGCCTGAGGAGGACAATGTCGCAAGCAGCAGGTTAACTATTCAATGTGGGACATCCATCGTAGTAGGTGTGTTCATATCATAGTGCGCGTTTCGGTCAAGGTAGGCATATTCATATCACGTTCGAAGGTCGCCAATGTGGGGTGAGAAGTATTCGACAATGTCAATATTCATCTATGAAAAGATACCCCAGCAAAAATTCGAGTAAACGTGTTTTATATGTGTAGTGGTAGATGCACTACAGATCGAATCGTATTTTTTTATTATTTATTCCGCAAACTCCTTGTACACTTTTCTATACGCCTTCGTTATTTTTTAAGATACTAATTCTTCCAGATTCTGAGCAGCAAAGCATAATGAAACGTAAAGCTCAATAAAAGCACTTAAAATTGCAATATTATTTCAAACAAATTGGAATTTCAGATAGAAAAAAACTGTGTTAAGTTTATAAACAAATTTGGCGCTCTCAGCATGCCATATATCAACTCTAGTTCCATTCCTGCAGCCTGTAAAAAGCCGCCCATATGGATGGTGTTTTCAATAGAAATGTAAACAATCTCGAGCTCGGGACCTACTCTAGTTCCGGTTAAAAAGTTTGCAGCTGCTTACTACATGTTATTCTGATAGGCGATGTTTTCAAACGGATAATTTTGTTTTCAATAAAAGAAATAAATTAGATAATTTCTGAACTCAAATCTGCCGTATTTCATAAGATATTAATGTTATTATGTAATTCTGGTGAGTTTTAGTTATTTAGTTTGCTTTAGTTATTTAGAGATATATTGTTAAAAAAGGTGACATGGTTGCTAGATTTTGAATAACTCGCTTTTTTGGCAGTCTGGATTTGGCCTCTTTCCATTTGTTTATTACTGTTTGTTCGTGTTGCAAGCTGTGCACCATCTTGCGTTAGAGTTAATATATTGTTTAAGGAGCAAGATGAAGTTTAGTAATAAGTATTCAAATACCACGTTTGTAAGAATCTCAACACAATGATCACGTTGTGAGCCAAATGGCTTTAAAGTACACATGAAACAGTAACCCGGAAGTATGAGCGGCATACAGCCTGCAGCGCTCCCTAGTGTCGAAAATACCATCCTTAGACATTCTCACTCCAAACGCACATGTAAGCGATTAAAAACTGCAGGATATGCGTAATGAGCCTAACACAGGTTAAATAATTTTGAGCCAATATTTCAATATTATAAAACAAATAATGTAATGTTATAATGATGCTGTATCATTATTAATCATTGAAGTTGTTGTTGTAGTAGTTCATTTACGTCGCACTAGAGCTGCACAATGAGCTACTGACGACGGTCTGGGAAACATCCTTGAGGATGATCCAAGAGACATGCCANTTGTTCGTGTTGCAAGCTGTGCACCATCTTACGTTAGTGTTAACACTTTTAGTATTGTAAACACAAGTATTGTTAGCATTGTAAACATAAGTAATAAGTAATCAAATACATTGTTTGCAAGAATCTCAAGACATAATAATGCCAAATGGCCTTAAAATACAACTGAAACAGTAACCCGGAAATTTAGGCAGTCCCGAGCTTGCAGCGTTCCCTAGTGTAGAAAATACCATCCATTGTAGTTTTTTCCAACAAGTTAAACAGTTAATAATTCTCGAACAAATTATTGAATGTTAATTGTTTTTAATCCATCCTAATTCCTGTATACTTTTCAACGCACCATACAAAATTCAAGTTTTTAAGTCTCATAGTTTTTGCGCAACAAAGCAAAATATAACGTTAAGTTGAACACCAAAAACAGTGGCGGCTGTTACTATTTTTTAACAAAGAAAAAATTTGTAGCCAGTGGAGCATACAGAAAGAGCTTTAAAGTTAGAGGGGTTTACAGAGAGGGGCTTTAAACTTGGTAGTTTTAATGGCCATAAATTTTTAATACGCAACAAATTTATATAGGAAAACTTCCAAACCGTAAACTATCAAATAAAAGTTTCGTTTTTATTTTTCGCTAATAAAATGTAGCAATATTCACAATAATATTGTATTTAATAGTTATATCTTTGTATATATTCGTAGTCATGATAATCTCATATTCGATGCACCTATGTGTAATAAATCAATTGTTGACGAACTTTTCTTCATACTACAATAATAATTTTTTTATAAAGTTTATGATATTTTTATTTAAAAGATAATTATATAAAGTTAGAAAATTTAAAATCCGGGATCAGAAAAAAATGTGAACAATTAATTATTATTATTTATTGCTGCAACTATAGTATTAAAATGTTTTATTAATAGAATTTAATACATTTAAAAGCCTTGAAATTGAAATGCCGTTTGGACGAATAAGAATCTACTAACTAGTTTTGCTGCGAACTCTCTAACTACCGTATCTAACTAAAAGTAAGATATCAGGGACTCATTACCAGTGACGGTGAACAGTGGCGTAGCGAGGGGTGGCCAAGGGGGGTCATCATGCCCCGGGCGCTACTCGCAAAGGGGCGCCAAATGGTTCTTCAAAACAAAAAAATTGTAGGAATAATTTTTATTATAATTGATTTCTGGAAAATATATTTTAAATTTAGTGCCAGTGTAATATAATAAATGAAAAAGGAACACTAATAGTCTAAATCAAACTGTAATAATATATTCATAATAGAAATGGCACGTCTTTTCTACTGGCAGGACTGACTCGACTTGTGTCTGTCTGCACTTCCTTATGGCATCTACGCTGTGTGGTTACATAAATTATCTCCTCCTTTCTTGATTTGTCTGATAAAATAATATGTCATAATGAATACTTGCAGTGTACAAAGTACAAACATTCTTTCTTTCAGAACACTAATTATTTTTATTTCTATAAACGCTATGTAGCTTACGCTTGTTATTTTAAAACGATAACAACTACACTCTAATGCACTTATATGTACAGTCACTGAAAAAAATATCCCGAAAATAACAACTAAAGGATTGTCTATTTTTTAATATAGATACTTCTCATGCACAGAACAAATACAGCGTTTTGTCGTTTCAAGGAAAGGACACAAACGCCGTACTTGTTGTGGGCCTGAGAATTATCTGCATTAAAAAATAAATAATTCTCTAACTGTTACTTTCCGGATACTTTTTTCTGTGACTGTACGTATCCGTGCAACTTGCGACAGGTTGCGGGAGTCCGCAACAAATTCGTGAAATATCCGAAATATTAACGTTTAAGTTATTTTGTGTGTGTATTTTTCAGTTTTGCGCCCTTGTCATCGCGCTCTGCTTAGAATAAAAATGAAATGTTATTAAATTTTATAAGTTTAATGTTAGCATAAATTAGAGTGTATATTTCACTGTGTTCCCCTTTCAAGTTCAAGGCATTTCTGGTAAGTAATAAAACAAATAATGAGGCCATGCTGAGAAACTAGCACTTCAAGATGGTACAAATGTAGGAAACCTATCATCTTTACTTAGACTTAGCTCAGTTTGATCCGCTACTAGCAAATCATCTTAAACATGCCACAGAAATTCAAAAAACTGTCTCATATTTGTCAACACAGATTCAAAATGAATTCATTCATCTTCTGGCATCTACAGTTCGAAATCAACTAATAAATGATATCAAAAGAAATAAATATTATAGACTTTTGTTTGATTCAACTCCTGATATCTCTCATCGAGAACAAATGTCCCAAGTCGTTAGGCTTGTAGATGTTGATTTTAACAATAAAAAAGTTTCCATCAAAGAATCTTCGATCGAAAATACAATTTTAAAGAAATTAAATTCCGATGAAATTTCATTAGCAAACTGCAGATCACAATGTAACGATAATGCTGCCGTGATGGCAGGTCACACATCTGGTGTTAAACAAAGAATAATGAGAAAAAAAAATCATAAAGCATTATTTGTAAATTGTGATAACCATTCATTGAATTTAGTAGGAGTTACTGCAGATAAACAAGATCCAATCGTTGTGGCATGTTTTGGAATAATTGAAAACATATATCTCTTTTTCTCACGTTCAACGTTACGATGGGAATTATTAAAAAGTGCTTTAACAAAAACTGTCAAACGTGAATATGAAACACGGTGGAGTGCCAGAATACAAGGGGTTAGGGTTATCGTCGATGGGTTAGAGCAGAGGTGTCAAACTCAATTTTGCAGAGGGCCATATATTAAATTTAGAATGTGTTGGCGGGCCAGATTCAAATAAAAAAAATTTAGTGAACTATTATAACATTTTATTTATCTAATTATATGGTATATGATATACGTTTGTTAAAAATCACATCTAAGTTATAAAAGATGGTAATTATTTTGAGCTCGAGAATCCAAATACCTGACTTCTCTTGTTTTCAGAATGCGTGCTGCATGCTTTTTTAATTCCGGGTAGTTATCCAAACTCTTGAAATATTGTGTATAAAATGTAAGAACGTTAACCTTTTTAAATTTTTCTTTCAAAATACTGTCCGATTGAAGATTTATCAACTCCATTTGCAAATGAACTGGTGCCTGTGTAGCTTCAAAATTGAATGGATAGTTGAAAATTGGGAATTCCGTTTCATTCATTTTGTGGAAGTCTTCAAAACGATTGTTGAATTCCGTGATCAGATTTTGCAGAATTTGAGAATACTGATTCAATTTTTTTTGGTTCACTCTGCCAAATGATTTTAAATGAGGGAAATGATCCAAAGTTTGATTTTTTACCTGATTTTCCCACAGTCTCAACTTTGTTTCAAAGGCTTGAATACATGAATACATTTGAGTGACAATCAGATTTTACTTTCAGACAAACTTTACATTCAGATCAGTCAAGTGTTAATTCATATCTACCATAAAGACACAATCAATCCACCTGTCATTGTCATAATCAATTGGGTTGCCTTTTTCTTACATGAAAGCTTGAATAGGGTCACGTAATGCAAAAAATCTTTCTAAAACTACTCCTCGACTGAGCCAACTATCTTCGGGGAAATAAGGGACATCAAAAAAATTTTCGTCCAAATCTTGTAAAAACTGCCTGAACTGTCGGTGATTTAGTCCTCTGCTCCTTATAAAATTTACTATTTTAATTATAGGTAGCATGACATGGTCCATTTTTAAATGATTCGATGCCAATGATTCCTGATGAATTATACAGGGAAATCCCACAAAATTCCCTGATGTTTTCTGTTTTAATTTAGTTACAACGCCCGAATGATTGCCAGCCATGGCAGTAGCGCCATCCGTAGTTGTGCTGTTAAGTATATTCCAGTCGATGATTCCGCTTGCTGCTAAGAAATGTCGTTACTGTCTACCTCTCTCGCTTGTCTAGGCACGCGCTGCCCTTGAAATTACTTGTAAATGTAGTGTGCACATTTTAAAACTTCCGTAGAGGAATCGAGTGAAGTCTAAAAGCTCTAAAAAACACTATTCTCCTTTCTGTGACATATCGCGATCGCGGGCCGTATATTTGACATGACTGGGCTAGAGAATATAGTAGAAGTATTTGAAAAATTAGCAGAGGACACTACCACTACAAGTGACACTAGCAGTGAAGCTACAATTCTGTTGCAAAATGTACTAACTTTTAGTTTCATAACTTCAGTTCATTTCTGGTATGAAATCTTAAGGAGGAATGATCGTGTGCAGCTAAGATTACAAGATCCTAGACTGAATTTTAGAGAAGCGTTCCATGATCTTGAATCATTAACGACTGAACTAGCCGAAATTCGAGACAAGCTCTGTGAAGAGGCAATCGAAAAAGCGAAGTTTCTTTGTGAAAAATGGGATAATGATACAACAATGCGTGTAAGAAGACGACGCAAAATGCCCGAAGAATTGGCTCGAGATGTTGGTCTTTCAGCAGAAAGTGAAATTTCTCGCGTTAGGAAAAGCGTTCTTGATCGTCTCCAACAAGAAATATGTACACGATAAAGTGATCTTAATTTCAAATTTG
>NC_092209.1:63148337-63313705 GCF_043381705.1 Parasteatoda tepidariorum
ATGATAAAATACTATGTCTTTGATGATAATATACTATGTCTTTGTGCTAGAACATTGTGTTCATTGGCAAGCGAGCGCAGCGAGCCATGGTTCACTGCGTGAACCACATGGGATTGCATAGCAATTCTCGGGGGTTGGCGAGCGTTAGCGAGCAGGGGGCGGAGCCTCCTAGTATAATATAATATTCATATATATAAAACATTATTATTACATTCAGCTAAAAATGATTATAAAATTTAATTTTAACAATGCACTCCACAACTTTTGCATTACGACTACTTTCTTTTATCTATTTCCTAAGTTTTTTATTTAAAGAAAATATAGGAATACAGAAAGCATCACTATAGTAAAGTAATTAAAATATAAAGTTATTAAAATAAAGGTAAATTAAAGCTTTTAAATTATGGAGAAACTATTAGCTTGTTAAACTAGTTAACTTTGAGCAAACTTTTTTCTGGCTTTAATTACATTCAAAACATTGGTGTGAAATTTCATTTGTATAACATAACGATCTAACACAGTTTTCCTTTGTTGTCAGTGCATTTTTATTGGCTAGAAAATAACATGTTTTTCTACATTAATTTTCATATTTAAGTTTGGTTAGCATCTACGTTGTTGTTGTTGATCTCTTAGGATGATCCGAAGACATGCCATCGCAATTTTGATCCTCTGCGGAGGGGATGTCACCTCCGCTTCGGTAGCCCGACGACCTGCGCGCGAAGTCGAGCACTTTACGGTAGCACAGTTTAACGAGGACCAATACCGCACACCCTCGGTATAAACAGAATCCCAGACCCGTGGGTCACCCACCCGCACACTGACCGCAGCCAGTGATGCTTGACTTCGGTGATCTGATGAGAACCGCGTCTTAACGATCAGTCCACTGCGGGACCTTTTATACATGAAGAAAGATATAATGTTTCTATAATAATATTTGAACTTTTTATATTTTATTATTCATATCTGACCTAATTTCTTAAATTTTTGGAAAATTTTATATTACCTTCATACTTTTCTTAAACACTCTTTATGATTTCAGATACTGTAGATACTAATAAGTTGAAAAAGAAACAACAAGAACTGTAAAGATTTACAATTTTTTTAAGACCAGGCTTTTAAGAATAACTTTTAAAATTGTTCACATTATTTTGTTTATTATTTATTTCTCGGGGGTGAATTCCTACCTACCCTGGTGTTTTCATGACCCTTCTCGCTTATTAGGTTTGTTTTCCATGTTCTCCGTTTTATTTTTGCATCGGGCATAGTTTCAGTTTAATTTTATTATTGTGAGTGCACAATTTTGTAAGTTTTTTGTTTTTTAACAAAATGCGTAGAGAAATTAAAATTGGTGAGTCCCTTGCCGTGGTGGCTTACCGGAGAGAGTGATCTAATGAGGTGAACCGGGTTCGTATCCTAGCGATGTCTGATCGATTCGAATTCCGCATCCGGCTCGCTCCAACCACGGTGCTGACGTAAAATATCTTCAGTGGTAGATGGATCATGGGTTAGAGTTCCTTTGCCGCCAAGTTAATTGTGGGAGGTTTTCCTCTCTACGTAAAGCAAATGCCGGTTAGTTCAATCAAAAAGTCCTCAACGAAGGCAAGTTTCTTCCAATACTTGATTCAAAAGTTCTATTGTCTTCTGGATTGGGTTCAAAATCACAGGGCAACGGAGTTGAGCACTAGTAGTCGCAAACCCAAAATTGGATCGGCTGTTCAACAACGGTCATAACGTAGGAAATAAAATCCTCTAATTTGACTACATCAAGATTAGAATAGCTAATGCTCTAAAATGATGTTATCTAATTCTTCTTAACTGGAAGTAAACAACATCGACAATTAATTTTGTTTATTTCAAAATTTATAACTTCCTTTTAAAAATACAATAATGTAATGGTTAGAAAACATTTATTTTTTAGTTATTATGATTTATAAGAAGCTGTGCGAGAAGTCTTTTCAGAGTGACTACAGAGAGGGGTGCAGTTGGTCGCGGGACCATAATTAATGTAGCCTTATTAGTCACGGGGCACGCTCTTGAGAATAAGCGCAAACGCTATTGTTAAATACAGTAACACTGAGTATTTTTAATTTTTGAGTTCCCTATACCTTTTAGCTTTTGATAAATCTCCTCAAATGCATTTGTTATCTAAATCGATTAAAAGACTAGCAAGCTTGTAAAAGAACAAGCTTATACTCAGTGACGTACATAGGGGGATGCGCTTTATCATATTGGGACATTGTATACACTTACCACAATGAAATGAAATTAATCTTGAAAATACGAGAAATACTCTATAAGTCGTTGCTTTCGCAATAGAATTCCAAAGCACGATCACTTGGATTATTTAAAAAATAATGGACACAAATACGCAAATAAAGAGCTACAAAAGTGATTACTAAAATTCCAATTTCATGCATCATAATTTTGTAGTATTAAAAACGTTGGGATTTTTTAAAGCTATGGAAATACGCAGTGAGTGATCCTGTTCAAAACTTAGATAAGAAGAATGTTAATTTTTTTTTGTATTTTTCGAAACAAATTATAATAGTTTTTTCCCAAATTATTATTACGTCAGCTTCCACCACAGGAGCTGCCACTGACCTCTCAGCAAGAGCTTTCAGGCTGGGGTTGAGCGGTTGCGCATATCGCTATCATATAATGTATTATTTCTGGATCGTGCGCCCTCAAATCTCGTGCGTTCCCCTGCACTGCGAGAGTTTTATTCACGCCACTGATTATACTCTTTCAATGATTAATAGTCCCACAGTGGACTGATCGTTAGGACACGGTTCCCAGTAGATCACCGAAGTCAAGCATCGCTGGCTGGGGTCAGTGTGCGGGCGGGTGACCACTTGGATCAGTCTGCGTAGGGACCGAGGGTGTGCGGTATTGGTCCTCGTTAAACTGTGCTACCGTAAAGTGCTCGACTTCGCGTGCTGGTCGTTGGGCTACCAAAGAGGGGGTGCCATCCCCTCTGCAGAGGATCACAATTGTGATGGCATGTCTCTTGGATCATCCTCAAGGATGTTTCCCAGATCGTCGTCAATAGCTCATTGTGCAGCTCTAGTGCGACGTAAATGAACTACAACTACAACAACTTCAATGATTAATAATGATACAGCATCATTATAACATTACATTATTTGTTTTATAATATTGAAATATTGGCTCAAAATTATTTTACCTGCGTTAGGCTCATTACGCATGTCCTGCATTTTTTAATCGCTTACATGTGCGTTTGGAGTGAGAATGTCTGTGGATGGTGTTTTCGACACTAGGGAGCGCTGCAGGCTGTATGCCGCTTATACTTCCGGGTTACTGTTTCATGTGTATTTTAAAGCCATTTAGCTCACAACGTGATCATTGTGTTGAGATACTTACAAACGTGGCATTTGAATACTTATTACCAAACTTCATCTTGCTCCTTAAACAATATGTTAACACTAACGTAAGATGGTGCACGGCTTGCAACACGAACCAACAGTAATAAACAAATGGGAAGAGGCCAAATCAAGTCTGTCAAAAAAGCGAGTTATTCAAAATCTAGCAACCATGTCACCTTTTTAACAATATATCTCTAAATAACTAAATCAAACTAAGTAACAAAAACTCACCAGAATTACATAATAACATTAATATCTTATGAAATACGGCAGATTTGAGTTCAGAAATTATCTAACTTATTTCTTTTATTGAAAACAAAATTATCCGTTTGAAAATATCGCTTCGCAGAATAACCTGTAGTAAGCAGCTGCAAACTTTTTAACTGGAACTAGAGCAGGCGTGCAGCTCGAGATTGTTATTGTTTACACTTCTACTGAAAACACCATCCATATTCATTGCCAGTATTTCAAGTCATTGCTAGGCAAAACTGATTGGCACAATGCATTTGAGCTGATTGTTAATAATGCAGTAAACACATCTCTTTGAATCACTGCAGTAAAAATAAATATTGTAATTTTTGATTTGGCATCAATACCAGCTGCAATTATTTTTCATGTTTTCGTAAACTTAACTGTAACCACCAATAAAATCAAAATGTTGAAAATCGCGGTAGCGCTTGAAATGTAAACGGTTATGAAAAGTTTGAAGTATTTATACTTTTTCAAAAACAGAATTTAATTCAGAATTAGTGTTCTTATCTTTTGTGAGTTTATTGCATATGTTTATATTTCAAATTATCAATTAAATTTAAGAATCTTAAAGTAAATACTGTTCGTATATAAATTACCAGTAACTAACGACTTATTATTTTTATTGTTTACAAATTTTAATCTTGTTTTATAAAGAATTATGTAAATATCTAACTTTTCACAAACAAAAGCCATTATATGGGAATTCAAAAAGCTTTTTAATTTGTATCGCTTAGAGTTTATTTAACGTTATATGATATGAAAGCCATGCTCTAACGTTTCATAATGACTAGTGCTATTGTTGTTAAAAAAAATTTTAATGCATGCAATTTTCCCCCCCGTTATGAACCCTTAGATTATTAACTATCAGCCTCTATTATTTTTTTTGAAATCTTAAGGCGTAGACCTTTTTGTAATTATCTTGATGTATTTTACACTTAATTACTAATATTAGTATTCTCATAATTAGTTAAGTATTTGTTTAGTTAATACATTTTTCATCGTCTTCTTAAGTTATTTACTAACGGTAATCACTTAAAAGTGTTGATCGAATTTCAAGATTCTTTAAATATGCTTTATATTGAATGAAATATTTAAAGCAATGTTTTGTAACAAATCAAAAACATTTACCTGATCATTTGTTATTGTTTATGGTTATATTTTTCAAATTTTAATGTGAGCTTATCGGAGTTGACAAAATATGCTAGTTTTTGACAGATTTTTCCAAACTGTCTGATTAGAAACCTAAAAAAAATTACATTGAAGTATTGATAAAAATGTTAATACAGTTAGGTGCCAATTATCCGAACCCTTATTATCCAAACGTCCAATTATCCGAGCTACGTCCAAATTCGCCTTTTTTTTTAAAGTTTAGAATACTTTTTAACTTATCGACAATTTTTCTAAATTTAGAAGAATGAAAAATATCCACTACATCTGAAGACCATATTTAATTTACAGCCTTTTTCAGCAGTTTAACCTACATACCCCTTTAGCCCTCTTCAATTGAAAATTATCTTAAAAGAATGCAAGCTTCATTTTGACAATCTACAATGGTTGGAACGAGGAAGGTGTTTATGAATAGACAAGTGCTGAAGTTCTACAATTGAAGGATGGGTAGTTGTCACTTATGGTTAATGATTAGTAATAACAGTGCTTGGAATCTTAAATCTTGGAATAAAATTCTTAACAGAAAAACAAACGAAACTGAAGTTTCTGAATGAAGTTTCTTTTGGGTGAAAAGGTGCCAGGTTTATACAGCAGAAGAAATAGAAGACTGGTGTCGAGACAATGAAAATGACTCAGGATTTAAAATTTTAATTGATGATGAAATTGTTGTTGAAATTTTGAATGAAAATCAAAACTCCACAGACTAAGAGGAAGAAGTAGGTGATCAAGTTCAAGATAGTGGACTTTCTCATATAGCAGCATGCAATTTATTAGATATTGCAATGAATTGGTTAGAATGTCAAAATGATGTTGATCCAGTTCAGTTGATTAATTTAAAAAGAATAAAGGATATGGCTGCACAAAAAGAGCATCTTCTTTGAAACAAAAGTTTTTGCTGGATACTTTTGCAATGGAAAATGAAGAAAAATGTGGTAAAAATCAGTAATTGACAAAAAAATTATAAAAAAGCAGAAATATGATAAAAATAATTCAAATTGAAGAAAAAGTAATACAAACAAATATTTAAAAAAAATAAAGTTTTAAACACGCCAGAGCTATTTTAGATAGTACTGCCAGTCCTAAGCCTAGAAAAAGTGTGAAGGGAAGCTAGTGCATAAATAATAATTATTTAAACTAGAGTTTAAACAACTTTCCAACTATCCGAACTTTTCATTATCCGAACCGCATTCGGTCCCGAGCAGTTCGGATAATCGGCGCTCTACTGTATTCTTATTTTAAATAGCCAGTTACTGGTCATGTGCAAATTCAAATAAACACCAAGGAAGAATAGCAGTTAATGTCAGATTTTTCTAATGTTTAATGGATTGCATTTTTAAAATAAAGTTTAACAAATTAATGTGAAAAGTCAGTTCTACTTGAGCGTTATTGCTTTTTGAGGCCTTAGACCTTACTGCGTTAAAATCCCTTCCTTTCCATATGCAAAACAGTCCATATGCAGTTTTTTTTCTGAATCAGCTTCTTTATGAACATAAACTGTTTTTCAAGAGTTGTTAATATACCTATAAAATAAAAAAATTTAATGCAAATTTTGTGTGTTAATTCCAGGAAAAAAACTCATTATTGAAAAATATTTTAATTAATATACCTTTATATGCTAATTGATGATTTGCTATAAGTAAGCAGAGTTTCCTGTGGGTGTAAAGCAGAGTTCTCCCTTGGAAATAAAACAGGCAGAGTGCTTTCTCTCTTAAAAGGGCACTTAGAGATTTGAAAGGGCTCTCGCATTTAAAGAGTAAAAATTAGTCAATATGTATTATTATCTGAGTTTTATCCTCAACAATTTTTAAATTTTCCTCTTATACTATTTCATAGCTGCCAACTACTCAGAAGTTTTCGGATTTGTTCCTAATTTTTAAATCAAATCTGATATTTTTATAAAAATCTGAATTTTCTTAAAATTGCTTTATACAGTCAAACCCCGCTAAAGTGAACCTTCAAGGGACCAAAATTTTGGTTCGCTATATCCGTTTCTCAAAAAATTTAACTAGTGGTTTCCAAACTCCTCCTTTTTATTACACATTATTCAAATAAATGACTGAAAAATATTATGTAGCAGCAAAAAATGTGTTATTTTTCATTACTCTTCTACTGAGAACAAAAAGGAGTTGAAATGAGGGCCTTATCAACACATATTAGTGTCCAACCCTTTGATCAATAATGAATAGTAATTTCTCATTCCCTTTGACAGAAAATGCATATTGATCTGACTGACACCTTACAGGTGCATCGTCTGCCTGGGTTGTAAATATCTGCTTGGTTTGTTTTAGGATGGGAAAGTGAGATAATAGAAGCAAACAAGAAAAAATGCGTTTTGCTATTGGTTCACTATATCCACAAAAAATAACATTGCACATGTATAGCAAGGCATGGGACCGAACATTTCGTTCACTATATCCGGGAGTTCACTATAAACCGTGTTCACTATAGCGGGGTTTGACTGTATTTGCTTTTAAACCAGTCTCTTGTTCTGATCGCCGCAAGCACGTTTCTGTGATTATTGTGCCGAAGTAATTTTTAGTAGCTTTTTATTGGAAAATACTATTCCAATAGCTATTGCTGATCATTTCACTAAATTGATTCTTAAACAACTATTATTATTTTTCAAAAAAATGTATTGTAGTATTTAAACACTTGCATCAGAAATATTTGTTTATGATGTAGATTATTATTTACCTGTGTTTTATAATTTGGAGAAGAATAATTATATATTAATAGGTAATGGTTGTTTTTAAATTATTATACTGGTATTCCTAATTATAAAATATTAATATTATAAATTTCCCACAAAAAGTAGTGTTTGTAGTTTTGTTTTACTAATTTACATAAGATATTTAAACATATGTCTATTAATGGTATTATTTAATATTTAAATTTTTGATTTACTCTCGTAATTGGTGCGTATAATTTTGTTGCATATAGTATTCCTAATTTTTGATTTCTAAGGTTGGCAGCTATGCTATTTTATGTGTATATATTTAAAAAAATGTAATTCTCGCTTATCAAAATAAGAGAAAAATTTGTAGTTTATGAAAACAAAGGCATGGTATTTTTTTTTCAAGAAAAGTAAGCCAACAAAAAATGATTAATTGATAAATAACTTGAAAACTTTTCAATAATTTAAACTGAAAATTATGAGAAAAATGAGCAGTTAAAACAGGTGCATTTTTTTTTCATCAAAAAGGTATTTGTTTTAAAAATAGTTTTAATTTTTAAAATCATTTAAAAAGTCATTAATATAATCATTAATCATTAAATCATTATCAACCAGTGTTGGGTTTTTGCTGTCAAAAACTGGTTTTTGACATGACAGTGGTAAAAACCGTGTTTTTACTGGTATAAACTGTCAAAAACCTACTGTTTTCTTTAATTTATGGCATATAGTGGACAACATATTATTTTCACATAATTGCCTTTATAAATGATAGTAGTAAATGATTGCTATTAATTTTGCAACTATATACATGTCTTCTTATAGAAGGATATACATTCATACAGAAATATTGAAACTTTAAAAGGATTTCCCATCCTTTTTCATGTCTCATTTCTGTGTAAAATATGGAAAGCAAAATTGATAGGAAAAGTTTATTTTATGAGGCTTTCTTTTTATGTGTACATGTGTTTCTCATAGCAAGATTTTAAGAATGAAAGTAATCATTCTTGACATTCTTCAGTGATGTAATATACCAAACAAAATGATGCTTGGAAATGTTGAAATTTTTTTTTAGTATCCTAATATTTTACTTCAAATAGTATGTTTTGATATATTCATGGTTGGGAAAATGCAAGAATCTGTTCTTAAATATTTTTTAGCAACTTTTTTTCTAATTTTATTGCCCAAAAATGAATTAATTTTAAATTCTAAGCAGTTAAACTCAAATAAAAATAGTTTTACCAAAACTATGGGTTTTTGACAAAGGGGTTTTTGACATGACGGTAAAAGCCGTCATGTGTCAAAAACTTGCCAACCCTGTTATCAACAATCCTCTACCTCCTAAAAAAAGAAACTTAGAGAAATTTAACTAGTTGAGAATTATACTAATAAAGTAAGTATTTGCAATAGTAATCAGAATTAAACCTATAATCACAATTAATTTTAAAAGTGTTTGATTAATTCAACAGTGAATTAAGGGATGGCAGCTCATTTTTACAAAAAGGGTAAAGATGGCTCATTTATCGAGATCAAAGGGCAAGCAGGGCAGGCTGCACTTCAAAAAATGTTTAAATATAAGATTAATATATAAGAAAATAATTTTTATAAACAATAGAGCAAATATTTGTGCTAGGCTGTGAAACAAAGCCATTAAAACAATTTGAAGAACTTTTTGAATTGGCATGAGCTTACAGATAGTCAGAGTTGGCAAGGTTTAGGACCAAATGGATTAATTCACGGTTTAAATCATCTTGTGCTAAAACCCCTTTTTTAAAAACTGTCGAACTGTTCAAAACTCTTTTATTAAAATTATGATACAATTTTTAAAAAATATTGTGAAAAATAAAAGGTTAATTCACAATTTAAACCATCCTGTCCAAATATAATTTTCTCTATAATTTTTATAAATTATAGAACAAGCATTTTTGCAAATAATAATAATAGAGCAGTTTTGCTCTATAATTTTTATAAATAATAAAGCAATCATTAATGCTAGGCTTTGAAGTGAAGCCATTAAACCAATTAAAAGAACTTTTTGAATTGACATGAGCTTACAGATTATCAGAGTTTGCAAGGCTTAGGACAGAATGGATTAATCCGCGGTTTAAACCGCCCTGTCCTAAACCCCTTTTTTAAAAACTGTCCAAAACTCCTTTATTTATTCAAATTATGTTACAATTTTAAAAAAAATATTGTGAAAAATAAAAGGTTAGCACATAATAATTTCAGGATATAAAGAATAATAATTTTGATAACATAAGGATAATTATGATACACTACATGAGAAAATTATTTTTGTAATATTGATAATTAATATAAGGGTAATAATTTTTAAAAGATTTAAAGTTTTTAACCTCTTTTCATTTTAGAATCCTTAAATAAATGTTTTTTTACAAGTTGTTTTTTTTTTTACTTCTTACTCTTTTTTACTTGCGCAAATTTAAAAAATTGCATTGATACTTGTATATTTTAATTAGCTACACATCTTGATAGATATTTTATTCTTTAGATTATAGTTATACTAATTTAAAATAAGTTCATTTCACTGCAAAAAAGAGAATAATCACTAATTTTCCGATCAATTATGTTTTAAACAACTAAATTGATACATTAATGCATTATGATTTAATTATGGAATAATAATTTCGTTAATTTTTTTAAAATTATGTATATTTATAGTATATATTTCAATTTTAGGAATAATTTTGTATGAAAAATTTGTTTTTGTCCTCTCATCTTGGAAAATATAGGTTTTTGCCACTTTGCTTGGCAAAAACCTATTGTGTGGTATCATGAATTTGCTTTTATGTTATTCAATAAAATGTTTATTTTTTATGAAATTGATTTTTTATTTGTAGGTATTTTAAAATGAAATTTATGTCTAAAAAGATTAGTTTGGCATTCTTCAGTTTTGATTGAAATTCAAGTTTTAAATGTATATTAATTTATGCGTATACATTAATGGACAGAAAGGATTTAATGCTTAAAACTGTTTTTTTACTTAAAAATTAGCATAATTGCCATAAAACTCACTTTGGCATGGAGCTTTTCATTGGTTAACCTGCTATGCAAGTGGCATTTAACTTAGAAAGTTTGTGTACCATTACATTGAAGCATTTTTAGGCAGATTTCTCCCAATACTTGATAAGGGAGTTCCCTTGTGTTCTGGATTAGTTTCAAAATTACGAGGCTTCAGAGTTGAAAATTAGTAGTTAGTTGTAAACCCAAAAATTGGGTCGGCTGTTCAATGATGGTTATAAAATAAAATATAAAATAGATATGTGCAGAATTCTTGGTGTAAAATTTGTTATGCAACAAATCTAGTAATCAAGTGTTTTAATTATTATACATTTAAAAAAGTTTATTAAAATAGTAATAAAAGAATAATTTATTACCAGAGCTCATTCTAGGCAGAAGAAAGGGCAGGGTGCAAAAGTTTTAAAAAAAGGGCATTATTATTCTAAAAAAGCAATAATTTCTTTCTATGGGCTTTACACATTCTATTAAAAAATGTTGTCAATTAGAAAAAGAAATTTTTTTTACGTTAATAAAAGTCGCAAAGCAATCATATTAATTACTAATTTTTATTAATAAATTAACTTATATACCGAGTTAATGAACTAATTGGCTTAGTAATTTATTTAAAATGTATGTTTTTAAGTGTCTGTAGTTATGANGGCATGGAGCTTTTCATTGGTTAACCTGCTATGCAAGTGGCATTTCACTTAGAAAGTTTGTGTACCATTACATTGAAGCATTTTTAGGCAAATTTCTCCCAATACTTGATAAGGGAGTTCCCTTGTCTTCTGGATTAGCTTCAAAATTACGAGGCTTCAAAGTTGAAAATTAGTAGTAAGTTGTAAACCCAAAAATTTGGTCGGCTGTTCAATGATGGTTATAAAATAAAATATAAAATAGATATGTACAGAATTCTTGCTGTAAAATTTGTTATGCAACAAATCTAATAATCAAGTGTTTTAATTATTATACATTTTAAAAAGTTTATTAAAATAGTAATAAAAGAATAATTTATTACATATTGTTTATTTTAGAATCTATATTTAGTTCAAATGATTTTTAAAGTAAACAGAGTCTTCGATAAGCTAAATATATTTTTGAGATCTACCTTTAGCTTAGAAGTAGATCTTAAAAAGTCTAATCTAATTATTTAATGATTCTATCTAATTATTGTGATCTGACTATTTCATGATTCATTTAAATGTTTTAAGTTGTTAATGACCTGCTAGTGGTTGACCTATGATAAAAAGTACAATAAATAAATTATATGTGTTTTTATAATGCACTAAATAAAAGGGGTTTTAAAAATTTTGCCATTTCTTTGAATATTTTGTGTTTCTGATCACTGACCATAAAGTATCTATTAGCATTATACCTCACCCTTTTCAGAAAACGCCATTTATATTTATGTGAAATGTCGTTTATTTTTTTCACAATTATTTCAGTCTTAAATATTTTGAATATTTCAAATTAGCCCAGGGCCAGATTAAGCGTACGCGGGGCCCCTTGCCATTCAAATTTTTGGGGCCCTTAGATAAAATTTTTTTCTCGTATATTTTTTTAAAATTCAAATATGAAAGTATTTTTATATCTTTTCATTTAAGAAAGCATATTTAAAATAAATAATAATAAAATTAAATTTTACTTTATTTTATTAAATTAGAACTAAAAAATAATCATAACATTTTGAAAAATCATTGTTTTTCTTAATTTTTTAAAATTTATTTTCAAAAAATCCATTTTAAGGGGGCCCCTAATCATTGGTGGCCCCAGGCCATGCCTAACCTAGCCTAATGGGTAATCCAGCCATGAATTAGCCTTTTTATATTTTTTCCATGCAATACTTTACAGTAGGTATATTCAGCTAAATCTTAAATTTTCCTTTTCTGTAATTATGTGTGGTATTTTGTTATGTTTTTTAACTTTTAAATAATAAGAGTTATGTCATCTTTTGTTTAAAAGATTGGCAGGTTTGGATATAGTATTGCTGAATTTCCATGACCGTATTCTGATAACCTTAGTATTCTTTTTTTCTAAAATTTAGTTGTTAAATTCAATTGTTTTTTCTTTTGTTCATCATAGAAAATCATTTCCCAGTGGATATTATTTTTGAAAACCTTAGATTAGGTCAAATTTAACAACTTAATGATAGTCTAATACTTTTTTAAATTGTGTTTTTAATTATGGATTATTAATATTTTATTTACTTTACTTAATTAGGTTCAGATATGGAAGATTACATAAGAATAGAAAAAATTGGAGAAGGTATGAACATTTATGTTATTTAGCAAATTTAGTTAAGTGTTATTTTATTATTACAATTTCTAAATTGTAATTTGAGTTCAGTGTGATTCAAATACCTACTACATTAACCTGTTTTATTTGGTTTTGAATAACCTTATCATCAAAAAAATTAGCTTTCCTCTAGCTTTTGTCAAATCCATATTAATTATACATTTTTTTTTAAAAATTGCATCTCACTAAATTTAATTGTTTTTATTATTTATTTGAGAATTTCTGGTTTAAGGATAGATTTATTACTATTATTGCAAAAACATTGTATATTTTATATTATAAAAACTGGACCAGTAAAATACTGTTATTTTGAAAATGTTATATTTTACATATATTTTTGTCAAAAAGTCAATTACAAATCATATTGCTTAAAAAACAATGTTTCGGTAGTGTTGGAAAATGTTCACATTGTAACTGAAATTTCCCTGGGAAAGTCTTAAGAATTTCACTTCTGAAATTGAATGGGAACCCTGTTTTCTTGTTTTTAACAATGCAATTCAATCAGCATCTTTAATACATTATTTAGCCATTTAAATTTGAAAATTCGTTTAATAATAAACATTTCAAGGTTTTGTTATAAATTATATATTAAAATGTGTAATTGTATATTATTTTAAACGGAAATTTTGTTTTGGTTTAATTTATTAGAAATGTGTGATGTTTAATTATGATCAATTGTTCTTTAATTAGAGCTTTTTTTGTCCTTGGGTTGCTTAGCTCATAAAAGAAAAGATAACACAAAAAATTTAAAAATTTGTTTTTTAAAATTATGATTTTTTCATTATATTTAATTATAATATGTTTTATTCTTTAGGGACCTATGGTGTTGTTTATAAAGGAAAGAACAAAAAGACTGGTAGAATAGTTGCTTTGAAAAAGATAAGAATAGAAAAAGAAGATGAGGGTGTCCCTTCAACTGCTATTCGAGAGATATCTATGTTGAAAGAGTTGCAACATCCTAATATTGTGGGGTATGCATATTTTCTATTTTTAAATTTAGTAATAGTGTGTATTAAGGTGTTTCTTCTATATTTACATATTTTTCATAAATCTTAGTGCCTAGTTCTCATTGCGAAAAACAATGACTAAAAAATGCGGAAAATAATGTGTGTAAAATTTTTTTTTGCGAATATATATATATAGTGTTTTTAGAAGGACAGCCCGCACTGTGTGCCTTTTGATGCCCTCTATTTTCCTTTTTTGTAAAAACAAGGTGCCATCGCTTAAAAACAGACTTTTTATTCATCAAAGGTGAATGTGTTCCGAGTGTATCCCGGAGTTCCAGGGTTTTTGTATCATCCTTCCTGGTCTAAAAATTGGAAGCAGTGTATATGATTTTTTTGAAAATATCGCAGATTTTAGTTTCTCGAGACCATTGGTTCTCGGACTTTCGTTAATCAAAAACTTATAATCCTAGGAAGTTTTCATAGAATCTCACAATATAAAATTTACATTTTGAAACCTATGCTAAATACTGTTAACAAGATGTTTGCAGACATTAGATTTTTGGGGATTTTTGTCATTTTTAATATTTAGAAATGTGCCAAAAACCACCTATTTCGCAATTCGTATTTACGTTAAACGTCTTGTTAATATCAAAGGTTGTTTTCATGCGATTTAACGAAAACCAGTATCGTGATTAGTATTGACACATTTTTAAAATCAATCTAGCAATTTGTATTCACTCGCTTTTAAAATACAGTGTCTCAATTCGTATTCCCACAAGTTTAAAATCCATATTGCGATTTGTATCAATACACATGCTTTTTTTTTTCTTTAAAAAAAAAAAAAAATCATCCTCAAATGCTCATGGTTTTATAATTTTCAGTTTAAATTATTGTAAAAAGCTTTCTAATAGTTTATCAATTAATTTTTTTTTTAAATTTGTGCACAGTATGTCACAGTAATTATTTTTTATAAACTACAAACTTTTCTCTTATTTTGATGTGAATGAGTATTACTTTTTAAATTACACTTATAAAATTGCATTAGAGGGTAATTAAGGAATCTGAGGATAAAATTCAAATATATAAAACACAGTGTACTCTCGCTATCTCAAAGTTAAAGGAACACCAAAAAAATTATGAGATAGAGAGTTTTCAAGTTGACAAGTACAGAGCTAAGTATATTATAAAAAATAGAAAAATCTATTCTAAATTAGTTCTCTAAAAAAATAGAATCATAAAGCATGAGAATAACTAATAACTATGCATATAATATTAGTTGACTAAGTCTAAAATACAGCAATTATAATTTTATTTTTAAAAGTAAGACAAAAATAATTTAACAGAAAGCACGATGAATTTGCAAAAATTTCAGAAAAAATTAATTTTCTGTTTAGAAAAATATTTGATATAGCTAGGTTTTGAGATAGAAATTCAGCTTAATATTAGGTGGATATGCTTTGCCAAGAGGAAAAATATTTTTCGAACTTAGCAAGGTTTTCGAGATATAGAAATTCGAGATAACGAGAGAATACTGTATATGTATATAAGAACTTAAAACCTCAGTGATTTAGGATTTATTGCCTGAGTCCTCAGGGGTTATTTTGACTTTTTGTAAGAGATTTGTTTGAAGAATTTGGGAAAAATTTTGTGAATCTGAAAATAGTCTTATTTCTGTGATGTTTTGAAAAGTCACAAAAATAAGTAGTCTGTTTAGTGAAAGGTTCTGTCTTTGTGAGTTTAGGTTCGATATTTCTGCAAACGCATAAGAATCTTGTCTTTTAAAGGGTTTTCATCCTGAGATGATTGTGCTCCGGAAAATATCCGGATTTTTCGCTAACCGCGATCTGGAAGTTTCCGGAAATCTAAGGTCCAGAAGTTTCAAGAAATCTTCGATCACATTTATGAATAAAAATTCTTGTATATTTTATTTCAAAATGTTAGAACTAGAATTTAAACTTTGCATCTGTTTCATTTGTAAAAATTTTTTTCTGATAGAATAATAAATGTGATGAGAGATAAAAGTAAGCTTTTATATAATTATTCATTTAAATTATGATGCATATAATTTATTTAGAATTTCATGTTTTTAAATTATCAATGATTTAAATTTATAAAGACATTAATTTTTTGAAATTCGTTATTAATGATTTTCTCAAGAAATTATCAGGATTTTTGAGTTGGGCTCACAATCTCTCCATGTCATCTTAAAATTATAATTTTACTGTCTGTCTTCTGTTCCTTTTTTATTTATTTACTTATTACTGTTTATAAAAATATTATATTGGTATACAAATTTTTTTTAATGAAAATAAGTTATTAGGTACACTATAATAAATTTTATTTTTAATTAAAATCACTTTTTAGTATGTTTTTAATTTAAAGTTAAGAATCTTAACGTATGGTATTCTACGACTAATGATCCCTCCTTGTTTGATTTGTATTATTGAATTGTTTGATAAGTTTGTTCAGTTTTGCATAAAAAACTAAAATGTTAATTCTTATTCTTTAATCAATCTGTATTTCATAAAAAAGAAATATTTCATATTATTTAAAATTAGTTTAATTTTTCTCCATTAATCCGTTAAAGGAGAAAGAAAAGATATGATTTAATCCTATTCCTTATTCCTAAAAAAATTTTATATAAATTTTTGTAATTCGAGCTGAGATTCAACGTACCTGGATTTTAAAGTTTTTGTCTAAGCTTTAAACATGAAATGTTCTGAAAATTCTCATAAAAGTAATGTTTAGTTTAGATTCATTAAAATTTAAAAAAAATCATTATGGGACAAAACTTCTAACTGAATATTTGATTTGTCTTTTGAACAAGTACTGATTTCTAATTTGTGAAAAAAAAATTCCATTCTTTTTTTAATTAAAAAAATATTTTTTTTTTACTATTGAAATTTAGTTAATTTAAATTTTGGCAATTTTTCATTCTCAGTTGTTAACAAGTAAGAAATTTTACCATTCTGTTTGTTGTTAAATTTTATTAATCTATTTAATATCTGTGTTAAATAGTTAAACTTGTGTTGTTTCTTTAGTTTATTGGATGTACTTATGCAAGAAAGCAGACTCTATTTAGTTTTTGAATTCTTGTCCATGGATTTGAAGAAATACCTTGATAGCATTCCAAATGGGCAGTTCATGGAAAAGCCTTTGGTTAAGGTAAAAATAATTTTTAAGCAAATAAGTTATGTTACTTCTGAATATAAAATTATTCAAAAAGTTAGAAATACAATGTAACATTAACATTATTTTAAAAAGAATTGAGTATAATAAAGCCTCCTTCATATTTGATGCAATGAAATTTCTTGAGACATGAAGCTTGGAAAAATTTTGAGCTCCAGTTCTAGGAAAAATGAAGCTGCAGAGCATTCCTGCTCCATGTTTCTGGTTGTATTAAAAAATGCAACTTGAGCCCTCTAGGTACTGACTTTTAAGTTTGAATATTATTATTTCAAATGAAGTTTTGAGACATAAAGTTTGGATATGCTTCTTGGCAGCATGCATAGTTTGTGTTGAGAGTCCCTCTCATTGCTAAAATTGTCATTTTTCTACTTTAATTCTGATATTTGCTTCACTATATAATTCCCAAGAGTAGTTGGGAGATAAAAATAATAATGTAACATGCAGGTATTTTTTGAAAAAACATGTTAAACATCTGTTAAAAAATCTGTTTTTTTTTTCTTTCTTTCTCTGCATTATACTAATTTAGTAAAAGAAAACATTTTCTAGATCAAATTATAACTATTGACCCATACTGTGTAAAATTAAACTGATAATTTTAATGTTCTAGTTATTTAACATTGATTTTTAGCAATTCAATTTTATTTATGCTAGGAATTTTTGTTAACTTTTGTGAATTCTGAATTATACCATTCTAAAGTTACTTATGTATTAGTGTCTACTGCTAGAAATGCTTTATCCAAGTTGGGATTGTTTTTATGTTGTCTTACTTAATATTCAGTCATGATTCTGTATTAACTTATAAAGCCCCATTCAAGCAATACCTAATTATTTAAATGCATTTTGTTCAAGAGATAGACAATGTAAGTAAAAAAATTAATGAATACCCTACTTGGCAAAGTGAAGCATGTGTTTAGCATGGTGCCAAGCAGATAGTAAATATTTTTGTGTGATTTTTTTTGCGTTCTGATTCATACAGCAATGCAGAATAAAAGCTGCTATGACTGATACAGCAGTGAACAAATGATTTAAAGCAGTCATAAGTTAAGTTGGAATCAAATCCTGACATCACAATATGAAGTGTAGCTAAAAGTAAAGCCTATGGACTTGAAATATGAAAAGCAACTGTTTTTAATACCGCCCATGAACAAAAAAATATCAGAGCACTGAATTCTCCAAAGAAATCACCAAGACTTTGAAATGAGACTTTTTGGCAGAAATGTTATACTGAAACCAAATTCCGACTGCTAATAAAGTTTAGAACACTGCTCATTCCAGTTGCCAAGCTGGAACAGTATCTGTTGAACTTCAAAAAATTGTTTTATACACTCAATCATTTGTATTGGAGACTGAGCCACGGGAATTCGTTATTAAATTTCAGGCTGAACAAAAATGTTATGAGGAAAAATTATGCCTTGTAGCAAGAGAAATGAAGCATTGCAAACTTCTTTCATTTTGTTTAACTGAGCCTAGTATAAATCTCTTAAATTTTAATTCCTCATACACTAAAGCGATAACCAGCTCTGATTCTTCTGGCTCAGGTTTCTTTAATTTTTTATCTTTTTCTACATTGAGTAATGTATTTTTTGGTTTCAAAATGCTTGGAGCTTTTCTTATTATTATTTGTTTAAGCATTACCATCATCTCAACTTGCATTACTTGTTGTAGGAGATGAAATGTAAATTTTATTTTCTATTATTTTGGATATTTTTTTTTTNCCTATGTGAAAATGACCCGAATAAGGTACTGCCTGGAATGTTATTTTTTCCTACTTATCTCTTAGATAGTAAAAATAAACAGAATTTAAAATGTGGTGATGCTAATAACTATAAATTTCTCTGCGCTTAGTCCACTTGTTTCCCTATCTGTTTTTGGTACAGTTCTTAAAGTGTTTCGGAAACTCAGAGATAGTTTTTTTTTAACAATTAAATAGATATAAATTATTTTTAAGTATCACATTTTAAGGTATATATGCATATATACCTTTAAAGGTATTTGGCATATAGCCTTTTTATGTTTTTAAGTTCAGGGGTGTCTGTGCTCCGGGGAAACCCCAGAATTGCGGGGATTTTGAACTTCGATACCCGGAAATTCCGGGGATCGTCGTTCAAAAGGAAGTAGGAATAATAATGAATTATTTATTTTGATCTGGGTAATTTTGTTTGCTTTGAAAGCAGAAAACGCAAGGTCAGTGTGTGTGGTGAAAACTTTTCCTTTCTTTCTCCAAAGGCAGTGATAATGCGTGAAAAGGGGGAAAAAACTTCTTTTTTGTTCTTTCCTTATTGCGAGTTATGACTCATTCCCCCGGTTCTCGGACATTCTCTTCTGGATTCTTTTCGACAAGTAGGCACGGCAGAAAAAAAGGGAGAGACTTCGTTCGACCAGATGTGCGATCACGTGACTCTGGGTTCAAAGGTCTTATCTCTCCTGGCGTGGCGCCATTAAGTAGAGTACTAATACAGCACAGCATATGAAACAGAAATTACCCCTTAAAAATTCATATCTAATTAGTTTTACAGCATTAGATCCAGAGCTAAGAGGTAAAACCATTGCAATATTAGCTATTTGAAAAATTATCATCTTTTATGTCCCTTATTTTTAGTGATAATTAAAAGTCAAAAGTAGAAGCTGAAATAAGGTTATATCAGAGTGATATTGATATCACCAAAGAAATGCCCTACACATCTGATGAAAGTGGAAATCAAGTCAAGTGTTTTTAATTTAAAAGATGATTTCACAAATGATTATAAGTATCCTACATTGGCTAAATTGGTCAAAGCCTGCCCTAGCTGCTTCCATGGCCCATTAGTGGAAAGTGCATTCAAATTAATGGATACACTTGTCACTGACTATAGAACCTCTCTTAAGATTGATTCCCTAGATGCAGTGCAGACTATTAAATATGATTTAATGGCTTCTAAAGAAACCTCGTGTGAAAAATATGGCTCAAAAAATCCAATGACTGATCCAATTCACAATCTTACTGAATATGAACAGAAGTTGGAAAACATATTAAGAGGACTTAAAAACATGTATTTCAGATGAGTCACCTATAAAAGTCACTGAAAAACCTTCTAATATGCAGAAAAGCAAACTGCTTCTACCTCTGCATGTGCAGTTCTCGAGGAAATTTCTTCAACTGTAAATGAGGAAAATAAAAATCAACCTTCCTGCAATTATGAAGTTCACCACAAAAGAAAGACAAGCCCACACACATCAGAAAATTAAAAAAAGCAGCAGAAATTAGATAATTTTTTTTTAAAGAATTAATTCAGGTAATTTAAAATATTTACATAAAATGTAGTAGTTTATATGTTTGAAAATTTATGGTTATTAATTTTGCAAAAAAAGTAATTCATTGAACTTTTATAATTAGGTCATTCCATACTCCACAATTCATCCATAACATTCCATACTTCATTCATCATACTCACAAACACCCCTGATACCCGAATTGACACACATTCGATTGTTGATACTGCTTGAAATAAGTTAGTGTTTTTTTTTTTTTTTTTTAAGGTTGCTTTCCTCCTCATGCTTTGGAAGTAATTCCTTTTTCTTATATTTTAATTATTCTAGTTTTACTTAATCTTGCATTTATGCAGTCTAACTAATTCGGCTAAAGTAATTATTTGCATATATATTAAGAAATAGTTTTAATGATAGAGCATGCTGAGAAGGGAACAAGTGTCTCCTTGTGAGAATTCTTTCACTATGATGTTTTTTCTGAACATTCATTTCCTCCCGAAAAAGATATTGAAATAAGGAAGCAATTAAAATTAACAGTTTATACAATTCTAGCTTGCTGCTGTTTTAATAGGCTGAGTCCATCTAGGCGGGAAAGAAACTATTGGCCAAGGATGCCACCTAGAGTTTATGATACAACCCCTCTTCCTTTTCTTCTCTCGTCCGTTCAACTAACTGAGGATGAGGCAATGCGCAGGCGCGCAGAGAAGGGGGATTGCTATAATTACATGACAGGGTCCTTCAGCAGGACTATACAGGGTGCGTTCTGAAAGTAATGCGCATTTTCTGGTAAAAATAGATTTATTGATACTATGGGTACAAATGTTTAAAATTCTTCAAAATAGTTCCCTTGTGCATCAATACACTTGCGGAGATGATTCTGCCACGCTTGGAAGGCACCCTGGAACTCCTCAACAGGAATGCATCTCAGGAACCTTGTTACATGAGCTTGGATGTTCTCTACCGACTCCCAGTGCTTTCCCTTCAGTTCTCTTTGCAGTCGGGGGAACAGAAAAAAGTCACACGGTGTCAAGTCAGGGCTATAGGGAGGCTGGAGCACCAAGGGGGTCTTACTTTGGGTCAGGTAGTTGATGATGATGAAGGCCGTGTGACTCGGGGCATTGTCGTGACGGAGCTTGAAGGTGTCTTTGATGTCAGGCCTGACGCGCGTTTCAATCTCTTGAGCACCTCCAGATAAAAAGCTGCGTTTACAAATTGTCCTTGCTGAACAAATTCAAAATGTACGATTCCTCGGATGTCAAAGAAGACAATCAGGATTGTTTTGATGCGAGATTTGCTCATGCGTGCTTTTTTGGGCTTGGGAGAAGATAGGGTGTGCCACTCGGAGCTCTGCCTTTTGGATTCTGGATCATACTCGAACATCCAGGATTCGTCCCCGGTTACACAAGAGTTTAAAAAGTCTGGATCATTTCTCATCAATTCCAACAATTCTTCACTGCTCAAAACTCGAACTTCTTTTTGCTCCTCCGTCAACACCTTCGGCACAAACTTCGCACAGACCTTTCGCATTTGCAAACCCTCCGTCACAATCCCATGCACCACGCATTTTGAAAAGTTCAGAGTGTTGGCGATTGCCTGAATGCTTAACCGACGGTCTGACTTCAAAACTTCATGCACACGCTGGACATTTTCATCGGTTCGGGCTGTTGTTGGGCGTCCAGAACGAGGCTCGTCTGCGACCTTCTCCCGACCCTCCTTGAAGGCCTTGTGCCACCTTCCACACTGAGATCTCGAAATGCATTCCTCCTAAAGGCGTCTTGAAGCATGTGAGAAGTTTCCGTCGCATTCTTCCCAAGCCGCACACAAAACTTAATTGCGTACCGCTGTTCCAGCGAACCTTCCATCACTCCGTGACACGATCGAAAAAAAGACTTTGAGCGAAGACACGTCCTACCTCTCCTACTGCTCGGAGCGATCTGAGACCAGATGCATTTTGAAGGACAAATCCCCCCACCACATCTTTAGCCCAATCTGGGGCGCTGCGATCGATAGTTGCGTCACAATAAAATCATGCGCATTACTTTCAGAACGCACCCTGTATATACACACATGGCTGCTAACCCTTCTGTATTTTGCTGAAGCTTTCCACATTTGTACTTATTTGAGTGATTTTTTATGCACAGAAGTTAAGATTTTCTGCATTCTTACCTGTCTATCTGGTTGCTTGTTTCTTTAATTTAGACTTCGCTGCTCCTCTTGTAATGGCCTTGGGGAGCTTACTGGGATCTTCCCTTTAAGGTGGGCAGGGTGCCTACAGACTCTTTTTACTCCTTAGAAACAAAAAAGTCTGCAATAGAGTACTTAGAACTACTTGGATTTCCAAATTAGTCCTTAGAAACTCCTTAGATTATTGTGTTGCATAGATGAACTTACTAAATCTGCTGATGAATTTGCAGTCCAAGCAAGGAAACTAAATGATATGACTTAGTTGTCAAAATCTGATAGTTTAAGAAAAACTTTAAGTAAAAAAGAATTGCAAGAGTTAGGAGAAAAAAATAACAGCAAATTTTAATTTTTCATGTTACAAGCAAACTTAATGATTTATAGAGATTTTCTTCTGTATTCAAATTTAAAAATATGAGATTGGTAGGTTTTCTGTTAATCTACAACGTCTGCACTATGTACTTTAACTAGATTTATTAGAATATTTGAAACTGGTAAATGTATTTATGTGTGAAAATGATAACTTTATTTATTTTTCTTGATTAAGTTTGACAAAGTCAAAATCTATTTCAAAAGGGCTAGAAAAAATATCTTATGCAAAATATAAATTTTTACAAGTTCTTTATAATAACTGCTTTTTAATTTTAAAAAAAACCGTCTAGTTATCTTTTACGCAGAGTTTTTAAATTTGTGATAAGTTTCGAACTAAAATTTTGGACTCCTCGAATAATCCTTGGATTTCTTCTTCTGATCTTTGTATGAACCCTGAAATTGGGGCATAATATATTTCTCCTCTCATCTACCAATGAGGGAAGGAATTCTGCTTCTTTGCCAGCGTAAAAGCAAACATTGAAACAAAAAAGCATGTGTAAAGTTGAAATAACGGTGAAAATATTTATTTGCTCATCTGATTTATCTTGTTAATTTTATTTATTATGGCTAAACGAATACAATGCAACTAAACCTTAAAGGAGATTTATTCTCTTGAATTTCCATTTATTTCTCGATCGAATCATGGAGTACATAATTTACGTTGCTACTTATGTAATACTGACTTTAGCATTGCTCATGATGGTAAGACTGATATAGTCGGACACGTAAAACATATACAATTACATACTATAGTTTTAATATGTTTTAATTCAAAATAATGTTTATATGATACTTAAAATATACTTTTCCATGTAATCAAGTATTAATGAATGGATATTGTGCCCTCAAGTAGCAGGTCAAAAATCTTTTGCTTGTTTTTTTTTTTAAATTGTTAGTATACAGCGAGTAGACATCTCTTTTTTTGTCGATCTTCTGTATTTTTAAATTTAGGGAGTGACAGCTACGCATGCATGAATAAATATATATACAACAGGGATGAGATTCTTCCGCGGATTCGCGGATTTCCGCTTTTTTTCAGATTTTTCCATTTTTCCCGCTAATTTCCGCTGAAATTTTTTTTGCCCAAGTTAAAATGTTTTATGAGGAATTTAATTTTCCGCGGAGGGAAATTGTTGAAGTCCCTTTTCCTCCCTCTGAAGTTTCTCTAAAAATCATTTCCTTGGGATAAAACTGGTTGACCTTTATACAGGGATGAGATTTTTTTTGTCTCTCGAATTTCAGCCTTTTTATCAAAAACTCCGATTCTCTAAAAGTTTCGTTTTTTTTAAATAAATATCCCGTTTTTTTTTAATTNCGCCTACCAGTCATCATTTACTGCACGGGGAATATTCTGTCGGTTGGATTCGAACTCCCATTCTCACAAATTTGAGTCCAGTGCCCCGCAACCAGGCTATCCGTTTAATATGCTGAAGTATAATTATTAAAAAAAAAATTCAAACAAATTTTTCAAACCTTTTATCAGAACATACATGACATCTAATTGACATTCGGTTAAACTATTTACATGCAGTTATGGAAAAATTCTTTTAATTCTAATTTAATAAAATATTTCGTGTTACCTTTGCGACCACTAGGAAAAATCATTTACTGAAACTGCAGAAATTCCCTAAAATTAAAAGAAATGCTTAAGAAGTGTGTATAAGATAATTTATATTATCGTTTAATTATCGTGATTAGCTATTTTTTTCCTGAAGATTTCATTTTTACATAAGGTATTTAATAATGTATCTATAATTTCTAATTCGCAACAGCATTTGAAAAAAAACCCAGCTTCATGAAAATCGTTAAGTGTTTCACTTAAAACTTTCTCAACTGAAAACGCGTTGAACATTTCAGTTGTATTACACCCATATAAACGATTCTGTAGTGGAAATGAACTTTTCAGATATGAACCCAAATGACCATGACACTCTAGGTAGAAGGATTACTAGTCGCGTAACACTCTCAGACGCAATTCAGCTATGGTGTTTTTGCTAACATACATGTGGGAGTAAGTGCAGCATAGGTGTAAATAACGACAATAATTTAACAACATAATAATTTAATAGAAATAAAAGGGATAGAAGGATATAACAGTTAACGTTATTGACATGACTCGTGAGAGTTGCCTTCGCGCAGTGGTCTCCGGAATGCATGTGACTAAGAATTAGAGTGTTCTATGGTATAAAGTAAGAGTTAATTATAAATTCGGGAGTTTCCCTTCGGGACTTCCCCTTCTGGTCTGACTGGCACCTCTCAATGTCAAGAGGATGATGCAACTTTCTTTAATATTACAAGATGGTAGATGACGCAATGTTTGCAGTTATTACACTATAATACTATAACAACAGCTCCAAACTCCACATATATATATATATATTTTTTTTTTCTTTTTTTTTTCCTTTCTTTTTTTTGTTTTTTGGATTTCCTCTTTTTTACTTTCTGACTACTCTCATCCCTGATACAATTATGGGTTCTGTTTAGTGCAGCTTATGCACATCTTTCTAAAAGAGCACTAAAAAAGAACACTGCTTTTGTGTACGCTTGTTATTTTAAATTGCTTTTCTTGATTATTTTACTTCTATGAAATTGTCCACCTTTCATCTTTAGTACAATGTTTATTTAAAATTTGCTGCTTAATTATTTTTTACACTCTTTCTATGATTTTCTTAACTACTTTTTACATTCAGTATAATTTATGGTTTCTTAATGCAAAGTGGTTTTCATGTTATCAAAATCTAGTCACATATCAGTTTAAGTTTGTTTTCGATACTTCTCGTATCAAAAAGTTATTAATATGTGTGTGTATTGTATATATTTAAACGTTCTTCACATATTTAACTGTTAAAAAAAGTAATAAATAAACTTTTTTCTTTCTCTGTGTGTAACTGTTCCCGTGTTTATTTCTAGATTTTTTAAAAGAAATTTCATCTTATGATTCAAAATTGCATTCTAATTATTGTAATCCATTTACTTTTTAGGACTTTGGGAACCCCAACTGATGATGTCTGGCCTGGTGTGACAGAAATGCCAGATTACAAAACGTCCTTCCCTAACTGGAAAAACAATACTTTGCACAATCTATCAACCCGGTTAGGAACAGCGGGACAAAGTTTACTTAGAGTAAGCATCTTTTCTAAAATGTAATTCTATTGAGTTTTTCATAGCATATTGCTGCCAAGAGTTATCTAGAATCAGTCTAATAGGAATGAAAAAAGGAAAAAATTGGAAAGTTTTGTGATATATTTTCTAGCTATTACTGTGATGTTTATTAGTCTGACATTCTAGCAATTTATCAGTGTATGGTTGAACCCTATTATAATGAACTGTCAACAGACCCTGTAATTCATAAGTTCACTATAAACAGTAGTTCCACTATATATAATTTCTTTAAAAAATTATTTTTTCGCAATTGACAATAGTATTGGAAATAGTTATTACGATTACATCATTTGGTTAAAAATTATTACTTGATTAAATAGATGATAAAAGAAAAAATTACTTTTTACATTCTATTGAAGAAATTAAGAGTTTTCGACTGACTACAATTAGATTTTAAGTAGAGTTAATCAATTTTGTATCAAGAGTTGGTAGCTTTTAGTCCTCATTTTCTGCACGACAAAAAATTCAGAATAGTCTATTTCCCTTCCTTGATAAATGTTTTCCTTCTGCAACATTAACGTGAATGTATGTGCTGCTTTCTCAATTCTCGCAAATTTAAAGTTTGAAAAATTAAAAAAGAAAGGGGAAAAAAACAGCCAATGAAAGTACTACACTATAAACGAGCTACTAATTTTTCATTTGTTCACTACGAGCATATTAAACAACGTTACTTAAATGAGAAATAAGGAAGAACTGTTAGAAAAGTTCATTATAGCAGAGTTCACTATATCCTAGGTTCATTATAGTGGTTTTTGACTGTAATATTTTTTGCCTATGCTTGTAAGCTTCTCTTGTATTAGAGAAAGCTTAGGAAGCCTAGCATTGTCAAAAGATTTGATTTTGGCAACAACAACAAAAAAAAGAAATGTTTAATTTTTTTAAAGGAGAAAAAAAAAATTATAAATAACACTTTAAAATGCCTTAACAAAACTAAGAAAAATGCCTATCTTAAAATTAGAAGTTAACAAAGTGACATTTTTTGCAATGTATATATTTCTTAAAAAATGTAACTTTCTTTATTTTTAGTTTTAAAAATGTTCCCTGTTATATTTACTTTTATTTTTACATGAATGTATGTAATTTTAAGCAATTTTTGCTTTAAGAAAACTTTAATATAGTTTTTTTTTTTTTTTCTCGAAAGTAATCATGAAAAAATTTATCTAATACAATTGTTGTAACATATTATGTTGAAAAAGAAATTCTCTGTTTTTGTGATGAATATGTTTTGCTTTAATTAGTGTTTACCCATTCTAATGAATCGTATCTAGTTTTTCCCTGATTGATATTTGTTCTCTTTTCAGGAAATGTTGATTTACAATCCTGGAAAACGAATATCGGCACTGGCAGCTTTGGATCATGAATATTTCGACGATTTCGATAAATCATGTCTTCCATCTTGTAACGTTTCAGTTTAGGATTTCTATATTTTTCATTTATAAAATTCATTGTGCACATGTGAATTGCTTGTATATTTTTTTACTCTGAGGATATGTAATCTTTTATGTGGAACTTTTTTTAAACAAGTATTGTATACATATATGTTTTTATTTTAGGTAACAATAAATATTTTTGTATATCAGTTATATGAATGCTGTAATATTTTGTATATCAAACTTACAAATTCTTTGTTTTTGAAAATTCTGTTTCAAATTATAAATTTGATAAATCAAAAGGAAAAAAATAAAGTAGCTTTGTAGTTAAAAATCAGAGATTTGTCTTATACAAATATTTATTAGGGGGGTGCCAAGTATTGCAATTTTTCTGTGTTTTTAATAAGTGTTTGTTCTAATTGTAGAATTACTTTGAAAAATAGGAAAAGTTTTTTGCCTTTGTAAATTTTTGCAATTGCTTTTAAATTTTCTTGAAAAGGTGAAGCCGACCTATTCAGACAGATTGAAAATATAAGAACCCTTAGGTTATAATCTGAAGGAAAAAAGAAATCAATTTCTATTTCAGATATTTAAATCCTTAAAAACGCACTTAAATGAACAGGGACTTTTTGAAAAATCCCAGCCCACCTAGCTTTTTTTTTTTTAAATAAAAAAAAAACTGATTTCATTTGGTTTTTGATGAAAACCTTGAGGTTATTTCAGTACTTAATAAGAATATAGGATTTGCTTCTAGCAAGAAAGTTAAATATTTAGTAACTATTCTTTGGAAGATTTTAGATTGTTATACTATTATTTTTATTTCGAATGGACAATCAGATAGGTGCATAAAAATTTAATTCTACTCGACAAAAAGATTCCCAAATATTTGTCTTATAGTTTATTAGAGTAAAATTTAAACATAGATTTTATTATTAATCATCTTTTACAGTTAACATTGCAATTTAAGACTGTTTTGCTTTTTTAAATTTCTATTACCCTTTTGGTTACTTTAAAATTAGTTAATGTTTCTCGCAAATCATTTGCAATACTGCGTAAAATTAATTCCTAATAATAGTTTTGGCAGGAAATAATTTTGTACAAAGCTCATTAAAAAAGTAAATATTATTGCTGTTAAGTAATAATTTCCAAATGGTTATTTTTTCAATGTGTTGTTTTTATTTAAATTTTACATAGTAAAAAGTGATATTGTCGGATTACTTTATCTTTATAATAACAGAATACCACTTGTAGTTTTAAACTGTTAATTTAAGATAAAAATCAAAATCGAATCATCATAATGGTTGAAGAAATATTAAGAAAGGATGATAAAACGAAATACTATAAGTACGTGCCTTTAAATGATGAAAAAATAACTGTTTTATACGTATTTGTTAATTAAGGAACCTTAATCCTTTTAAATCATTTTATATGTTGCATTGAGAAACAACATTTATATTTGTTGCACACATAAGTTGCTTACATCATATTAAACATTTTGGTTCAGAATCCTATAAAAATATTTGTTGTAATGAACTTAAATATTGCATTAAGCCTAGTGGGTAAAAAAAAGTGGAACAATTTAAGTTGCCTAGATATTAGTAAGGCCTGTATTTACCTGGAATAGGACTTAATTTAACATGCCATGGTTAAGAAAACTCATGCAAACTGATTCAAACTTTTTAGTATTAATTCTTCTAATATGCAGGGGTGATTGTGCTCTGAAAAAATCTGGATTTCCGGATTTTTTGCTAACCGCGATCCGAAAGTTTCCGGAAATCCAAAGTCCAGAAGTTTCAAGAAGTCATCGATCATATTTATATATAAAATTTTTTTGTATATTTTATTTAAAAATATTCAAACTACACTTTGTACTTGGCATCTCTTTCATTTGTAAATATTTTTTCTGGTAGAATAATAAATGTGATTAGAGATAAAAGTAAATTTACACATAATTATTCATTTAAATTATGCTGCATATAATTCATTTAGAATATCATTTTTTGAAAATTTAAATGATTTAAATTTATAAAGATTATGATTTTACTCAAGAAATTTTCAGGATTTTTGAGTTGGACCTACAATTACCCCTGAATATGTACCCTTATAAATGAACCATGTTATTGAGAGAATTTTTTTTTTTTTTTTGTAAAACCAAATATTTAGCAAGATTAACCAACAACTGAATAGGTGATGCATATACAGCAAATACACTGCTGGACAATTGCTAAGGACGGATAACACTATCATCCATAGCAACCACAAAATTAAAGGAAGCAAAATGTGGAAAATTAGAATAAGTGCGGGATATAGTAAGAAGAGGTATGCGTATGCAAATTTTTTTTCCACGTCTGTTCATCACGTGATAGCGCTGATAAGAGCTTTAAAGGTTTTGACGCGTGTGGAGAGTTGTTGTTTCAAGTCAAAGTTTTACAGGAAAGATTTAGTTGACGAACTTGAAATTTTCGGCATGTCTTCCCGATATCACTTAGATGATTTTAAGCGTGGCCGAATTATTGGAAAGATCGAAGAAGGGCGAAAAATAACAGATGTTGCCAGGGAGTTCGACATCGCTCACAGCGTTGTTTCACGGCTGTGGAAATCATTTAAAACTACTGGAATGTGTAGTAGGCGGCACGGGGGAGGTCGTGTTAGAAGTACGACGCCTGCAGAAGACAGATACATCGTCCTATCAGCAAAAAGGAACAGGCGCACCACAGCTCAGCAGGTGGCAAATCAGTTTCTTGCTGCCACAGGAAAGCAGATCTCCCGAAAAACTGTTGCCAGACGTTTGAGGGGAGGAGGACTATACGCCCGCAGACCTGTTGTGTGTGTCCCATTGACCAGACAGCACCGTACTGCCCGTTTGCAATGGTGTCGTGAGCATCACAATTGGACTGAACAGGACTGGGCATGCGTACTATTCTCAGATGAGAGTAGGTTCAGTCTGTCATCGGATTGTAGACGCCAACTGATCTGGCGCGAGAGTGGTACTGGTTATCGTCCAGAAAATATCCAGGAAAGGGACCGATATCCGACATGCAGTGTCATGGTGTGGGCCGGCATCATGATCAATGGCCGCACGCGCCTACATGTGGTTGCGAATGGGACTATGACGGGCCAACGATACATTGATGAAGTTCTACTTCCTCATGTTCGTCTTTTCCGTGGTGCTGTCGGTGATAAATTTGTTTTTATGGACGACAACGCAACATGTCATCGAACACTCGCTGTTCAGGATTGTCTAGACAGCGAGGGTATTCAACGCCTCGTATGGCCATCACGTTCTCCAGATCTAAACCCCATTGAAAATGTTTGGGATGCTTTGGGGAGGCAACTTGCTGGTCGAAACTATCCTCCGACAAACAAGAACACCCTCATCCGTGCACTGACAGAGGAATGGGATAAATTGCCTCAACAGCTGCTGGATAATGTTGTGCAAAGTATGATACGACGTGTAGAATGTTGCATCACACTCCACGGTGGACATATCCCGTACTGACACCTTTCTTCAAGTTGCCTGCTGACATTTAGATGCATTGTTCCATTTTTCCGTACGCAGCATCAAATGAACATTTTTTTTCTTTCAGATGTTTCATAGCTTTTGTACTTTCCAGAACAATGAATATTCTTTATTCTAATGTCTGAACAGTGTGGCAACTATACTTTATCCTACTAGGTCTCATGTCTCGCTTAATGTTATGCTACATTGCAATTTGTGATCCGTCCTTAGCAATTGTCCAGCAGTGTATAAAAACTTCTAACAATTTTTTCAATATTTTCCCTAAATTTCTTTATTTAACTGAAATTGTTTGTTTAAAAAAATTATGAATCAATCTCACTTTCTGCACTTAATTTTACAACCAGAGGAAAAAAATTTTAAATCTACTAATTCAATTTCAGTAAAATCATTGAAGATGTGGAAATATTTCAAGTTTACTTCCTGCCATTATAATATTAGTTATTATCTTAAAAATTTATAATTAAATATAATTTTAATTTTGTAATTAAGTTAATTGTAAATTTCACAAAAATAAATTCTTGATTTTTGCTACCATTTACCTAGCATTAGATGCAGTAAATAATAGTGCTATGGCACTTAGATGGTAGTATTGATTCTGTTAAAATTCAATTATATAAAAGCAGTATTTTATGTTCGATAATAATATATAAAATTAATTTATAAAATAAAAGAGTTCAATGATATTTTAGGCTACACAATTTCTTAAAAACTTAACATTTTTCCTAAATGAAGTACTTAGATTTAATTATACTTTAAATTACTCTAATCTGTCTAAATATTTAAAAAAAAAAATGCAAAATTAGTATATCAAAAGTTAAGCACTTGTAAGAAAAATTTTACTGATAAAATTTTTTTAATAAAATTAAAAAAAAAATATATATATACATAAGTCTTTTGGATTCCCAATATTCTACACCGAACAGATACTTCACATTTCCGTCATAATTAAAGGTTCATTAGTATGCTCTTAAAACAATTTGAATGCATTTTAATTTCTGTATCAAGTTAAATTATTTTCATTTAGTTGGAAGTTTTGTTCTAAGGCAATAATTTACAACTGTTTTGCTTTTGAAGCAAAACTTATTAATTTTGAAAAACAAATGCACCTTGGAAAAGTGGGTTTCTTCAAGGGGACCCACCTGAAAAAACCCGTCTGGGTTCAATAAGTTGTCTAGACCCACTTCGCAAACCCTGGTAATAAACACAATTATATCAGTATTTGCATAATCATAAATTTTAAGAGAAAGGTAAATAGTTGGCACTGTCACTGTTGGTATGTGTATATTTCTTTAAAAACAATTATACTATTTTTAAGCTGTTTAATTTTTCCAAAAAATTTTCTTAATTTTTCAAGAAAAGTCCTTAATTTTCACTTTGATAAGAGAAAAAGTAAAGACTCTGCTAATGCACTTTTTATTAAAATTTTTTTTTTTTTATTTAATGTTTCAAACTTAATGAATGATAAGAACAATTCTGTTTATTTCTAAATTTATGTGAAGCAATGTCTTAGTTGAAATGACTTGAGAGGACTGTTCCAAAAATTTTATTTGAAAATCGTATTAAAACATATTCATAATTTACATAGCATCTTTCCACAATTCTGGTATATTTGTACCAATTGTTCTTTCTTCATATTTCTTCTGTAATCTTGCGTTTTGCGCGGGTGAAAAATAATTTTTCCAATCGCCAACAATACCTGCAAATAAATATTTTAAGGAAAATGTTCTACAATTTATAAAAGAAAAAACAACAGTATGTTAGTTTTAATTATAATTAGTGATCATGTACATTTATCATAAGCAAGAAATTATTTACTATATACAGGGTTGCCACAGGCAACTAAAATGCTACTCTTTGCAACTATTTTCAGCCTGAGGCGACTATGGCAAAGTTTTTTGTCTGAAACGGTTAAAAAAGCAACTATTTTCAGGAAAAGGAGACTACTGGGAGACTTTTCTGTACTCCTAGCTATGTTTTTTTTAGCATAAATTGGTTTGACAACCTGTGGCCAGCGGGCGGGAGCTTCTGAACGCAATGAATCTTTTTTTTTTCCCTTAAAAATTTTAAACCTTTTAAATTGCAAATTTGAGATCAATTTTCACAATATATATATATATATTTTTTTTNTTTTGATGAAAAAGTATTTTTTTTTTGTTTGAATGATTTCTAGCAATTAAAAGTATTTAATTTTCTGCAAATGTACTAATTTTTTTGATATAAAAATTTATTGCCAGAACACTAACGTTTATATAAAAATTATCATATTTGCCACCAATTTGACTAAATGGATAATGGTATATGACGATTAAGTCATTTAATAAAATTTGAGTCTTTTGAAAACTTTTTATTTAGGCAACTATTTTCATGCTTTAGGCTACATAAAGCAACCATTCTGTTCATTTTTTACTGTGGCGACCCTGTTTATATGGAAACGTGATTTCTAAAAAAATAAAGTTGTTTCATCAACAAATTTTGAAAAAATTTTTTTAGAAGCGAAGGTTGTGTTTAAAACTGGAATTTATTTTTTTTATTATAAATTCTTTTTAATTTTTCATATGACAAACTAATAAGTAAGTGAAAATTTCATGTTTTTTTCATATATTTATACATCTGTAAAAAGTTATGACGTTCTTTGCAAAATAACATAATGGGAATGAAAGTCTCAATAATTTATAGTTTTAAAATAAACCAAACTACATTTAATTTACTATATACAATATTGGAAGGTAATTATAAAAAAGCAGATGAAAGATACATTCATATATTTTCTTAAAGTGTGGTTTTTTATTTTAATAAATAGTTAAACTTACTCTTTTCAGAAATATTTATCAACTTGTTGCTAAGGAAAGGGATCACTATTTTGACATTTTAAAAAGTTTTGTAAAATAGTTTTGTAATTAGTTTTTTGCCATGTTTTATAATTAAATGCCAAATATTTTTTTGAATTATTACAGAAGCAATAAGAATCTTGACTTTGCAAGCAGCAATATAATTTTTTAATTCTGATAACTGAATGTTTTAAAAAAGAATTAATGTTTAAGAAAATAAATTATATTTGACTTTATCTCCGAATGAAAAAAATACATGAAGTTATATTTAATGAAATCTACTCTTATTCATCAAAATTTTTTTTTATACAGAGTACTTAAAAATCAAAAAGCATAAAATTAAGTAAATGTGTGTAATGGATAATCACTCTAAAAGGATGTTCTAATACTTCATTGAGTACTTATTGCAGAGTTATACAGATCTCCTTTTTCTGAGTCTGTTACAATTTTTTTTAAAAAAAACTTTTATTGTTAAAATTAATTCTTGTAATTAATAGTAACTCCAGAAAAATTATTTTCTCTTCATCATTATTTGTTTGCAATATGATTTATATGTTTGCCAATTGTTGCATATATGATATGCCAAAAGAAATATAAATGAGCTGGTTTAAAAAAAAAAAAAAAAGTGTTAGTTCTCTCTTATTTTCTAAAATCTACTCTGTAATGTTTTTGAAGATAATTTCAATACCTTTCCTCACAAAATCCATTTTAGTACCATCGGATTTGATTTGTGATGACTGCAATAGCTCCCTAAGTCCTGGTGGTATATCTGGATTGTTATCTATAAGCTCTTTAGGAATGTCCGCTATCTCGGTCAATAGTTTATGTAAATGTTTTTTCATAAAGGCAAAACTACTATGATAAATCACATCTTCCAATATCTTCTCATTTTTATCCAGCATTTCCTACAGAAAAATATTCATGGGATCATTGTAAAAAGTATTGTCAGCAATATATATTTAAGATGTCTCACAAGAACAAAGATCAATATATAAGTTTTTAGAATATATATTTATAAATGACGCACATTATATTTTGTATAATACCTAATTGGGATTTAAACAAGGGAAATGAAACGCTATCAAAATCTAGTTATTCTCTATTGAAGGCGGTTGGTGTGGAAAATATAATTATTCTCTATTGAAATAGAGAATAATTATATTGGATTGCATCCTCCTCTATTGAAGGAGCTTGGTGATGGAAACATCAGATCCTGTTTGAAAGCAAGAGGAAAGAGAGGATATGTTAAACGATTACTGTAAACACTTTAGAATTTTATCCAGTGTACTACTACTTACTAGTTTTGATTTTTGTTTAAGCCTGGCTTACCTCAATAGTGATATATTTAATTTTGACAACAATTCAGGTTGCATAAATATTGATTTAAGAACAATGGGCAAATTTTAGTAATAGTTTAAAAGGTACTGAATAGAATCGAAACATATACACTTACCACATTGAAATGAAATTCACACTATCTTACAATAATTATATTCAAATTTTAATGACTAATTATTATTTATAAGGAGATTAATAGATATCTTATAAATGAAAAAAATATTTTTATTGTAACTCTTGTTATTTTTCACGGGTTTGTTATTTAGGCCATTGTCTTAAACTAATGTATTTAGTATCCACCGAGCTAGAAAATCTATAATTTGACAACACAAAAACCTTATCGAGATAGTTAAGAAATAAAGGGATTTGATAACTTTTAAAATTTTCGCAGATTTCTTACTCAATGTAAAGTAATAGTTATATACTTAGTAAATTTGGAGACTTAATTTACTTTGCATCTCTCTTTTTTTTTTTCTTTCTTCCCCCAACCAATATGAGTAATCCTGAAAAATTCGTCTTGCATAGATAAGAAAATCAAGGCATTTTTCTACTGACATTTAGAAGATTATATAACCTTTTTGAGAATGCTGATTGTATAATCAGTTGTATACCTTATCAGAAGAAATCTGTTTGAAAATGTAAGACCTACTATATTGCTCCCATTATAATTGGGCAAAGGCCTTGTATTTAACATATTTTGAAAGACACTGCCAAGTGAAGTTGATATCTAATAACCAGTTTATTTATAAACATTAAATGTGCTTCACTTAGCTTCTTTTTTTTTTGATGTTTTTCTCCTCCGTCCATATTTCTCTTACAGTTGTGTTGCTCAAGTGTGGTGTGAAATTGTTAATTACTGGAGAATTTATAAAGAAATGATTTATAAGTGCCCTAGAATTAGTTATACTTTAAAGTAAACATACGGGTTTTGTATACCTTGTACTTTGGGTCCATAAACTCTGCAATCTTTAAGATACATGTTCTTGCATCTTCTTTCAGCTGTTCATAAGTCAAAAATAAAACATTTGGGTCGTTTCTGTGTTCATACCAGGAGAGCAGTGTATCAAAATAGTCGCCACAATCGACTTCACCTTTCATGAAAAGCTCAAAGAAGTCATCAAAATTTCCGTCTTCAAATTTATACACAGGATTGCCTTTTGTGTGATGATAGAAAGAAACTAGACAATCCTAGAAAATTTTAACACCCAGGTTACTTAATTATCAATTATTTTACTTAAATAAAAGAAAAATGACACACCACTTTATTCCATGAAAAAATTAGTTTTATAGGGAATATCTAATTTTATTTAAAATAGAAAAATGATAAATGTAGTCTTGACCGAAAAAAGAAAACAGACCACCCTGAATAACTTCTATTCTAGTGATCGAATCTTCACGTTCTAGGACTCAGTTTTAATGGTTCAAGGGGGTGACCTTAAACATGCTAATTAATAAACGCAGACGATATTTTAAGTTTCAAGATTAGGCACAAAAACGTACTTTTTCTGAATAAACATACTTTTTTTCGACGCATTCGCATTTCTGACACTCGCACTCAGGCAAATATGCTCCCAATAGTTTGGTCAGGAGAGCGGTCCAAAGTTTGAGTTAATTTTATTTTTTGCCGTATATCGCCACATCTCGAGAATTTTTTAAACTCATTGAAAACTTTTTGTGCACAATTATAAAATTCCTTTATCCAAAGCTAATCCATGTAAAAAAATTTATTTTAGTAATATTTGTTATTATTTATTTAATAATATTAAAAAAAAGTTTAATTAAAAGGCACGCAAATTTCCATAATTTTAGAGAATGTAATTTTTAACTGACAAAATTTGATCATATTTAGCAAAATTTGGCATAATAGCTCCTGAGATATTGAATTTAAAAAATACCTTTTCTAATTTTTTTGCACATTTGTCTGCACTGATTATTTTGCATATTTGAGGTAGCATCCTTGGAACCATAAATATTGAGTTCTAGAATGTAAAAATCCGATCATTAGATCAAAAATTACTCATGGTTTTCCGTTTATTTTTCGCACATTACAGTGCGCAAAGTGAAAAATGGTACGCTTGCATATCTTTTGTTTTTATGATCGGATTTCTACGCACTAAGGTACAGCATTAATGGTTCGAGAAGTTGTTAATTAATTTATGCAGAAAATATTTTAGACACAAAAATGTACTTTCAAATGCATTAGAAACAATAAAATTTATTAACATATATAAATATCAAGAAGAAAGAATTGTTTATGTTCATAAGAGATGATTCGAAGAACAAACGACGGAAGAGCGCTGACAGAACCTGTTTTTCCGTAGCACGACTCATCTTTACTGTGTAATAACTCTCGGGGAGAACCGATTTTTCACGTTATTGTTAGTAATACTCAAAAACTAATGGCGATTCAATTGTCATTTTTGTGAAAAACGGACGTTAAATCGCGTTTGTTCCTTTGTCTTCACATATTCGTTTAATTTATATTCTTGATCCTCAAAATATAGAGGGTAGCCGCAATATGTAAGTTATGATAGCAATAGAGGTGAGCGGTCTGAAATTTGGTATAGTTAATTTAAATTCTATTTTTGCTTATTTTATCATATCTATAAAACCATTAAAGCTAATCAAAGAAATTTTGCCATTAGTCATAAAAATATTTGATCCAAAGATAGCTCCATGCCAAAAATAATTTTTTACGATTAATTTTTATATAATTTAGAAGGTCGAAGAAATTTTGAATTGTAAAATATGGAAATTTTTAGTACATTTTAAGATGTGTATTTTTGAAGTTAAAAATTTTACCAAGTTTGTCGAATATAGTTTCTGAGTAATAAAATTTTCGAATAGTTGAAATTTTAATTTTTATGAATTATAAGACCACTTCTGTTGAAATGTTGCATTTAAGCATCTTAAAGCATCGTTTAAAATCATGTAAAATGTCATGCTTTTTAATTTAAAATATTTTCGGCAAATATTAAATTAAGTACTGACAAACAATAAAAATAGCTTAAAAAGTATTTTTTACATAAAAAAAATAAAAGAGTTTTGATAAAAGAGTTTTTCGTAACTGTGCAAAAGTTTTGTATTGAATGCGTTTAAATTGTTTTAGAACTAGAACGAAATACATAAAAAAATGAGATTAAAATTAGAGAGTTACACTTCTATCACTCTTGACAAAACTACTCGGCCAAAACCGTAGCCAATTGAGCCAGATATAATATATATAACTGATCACGATTTACCCACGATGATGCCGCTTGTATGGATCCAATTACAGACAAATATATTTAGAAGCAAACGATAATTCTAAAATTATTAAAATGCAAACGATATTTTATTTTTATAAACAACTCAACTTAGATTTCGTGGTTCTGTACAAATTCTCTCTTGATAGTAATAAATCACTAGTTTTGAGTGGTGTTTTGGAACTACATTAAGCTTATTGATAAGCTGTATATAAAGAATTAACAAGCGGGAAATGAATGAAGAAAAAGGCTAAAACGTTGTCATTGAAATCATGCTATTTTTGAAAACAAACAATTTATCGTGAACTGAAGAAGTATAACCAAAAAATTAATTAGAATTCTGAAGGATAGATTATTTCGAATAACCAAAATAAAAATATGCAATTGGCAATCGTTCCCTCAATATCAATGGTGCTTAAGACTTAATATGGATAAGCAGGTAATTTAAGTTTTCTATTTCATTGTTTTATATTAAGTAGTAAGCGTTGCTCCCTTCTTGCAAATCTGATTAAAATATTTATTATTTTTTAAAAGCTTTGGTTGTCAAACACGCATTTTATCTTAACCTCACACATTTTGTCTTGACTTATATTTTATGATATTGTTAAGAAGTAAAAACAGTTATCAGTTAAATGTTTTTAATATAAAATAAAAGATGAGTAACATTGTTAAAACATATGTCATCTCGGAGCTACCCAAAAGGTTTTCCGCGGAGTCCTAGGTCTCGATAAAAGAGTTACAGGGGTTCTGAGATCTAAGATTTATTTTAATCAGTTATTTTTTTTGAAACCTGCAATTATATTCATGCCTAATCAATTTTCCTAAAATCTGATTAATTTATATATAATCAGTAAAATTTCTATCCAATTGATATTTAATATGTCTATTGTTTTTAAGAAATTATTGAAATAAAATGCCAATGGAAAAAAAATTCGAAATTTAAAATCTACATAATTATTATAATAAGAATAAATTGAATAAATTATAAAAAGAATGAGCATTTATAAAAAGTAGCGTTTTTAAAAGTTAGTTTTAAAGGAGTTTCCCATCGAACATTTCTATTCAAAATTTTCTCTTTTCGTCGAATTTAATTATTTCGTTTAACGATATATTTAATATGTCTATTATTTTTAAAAAATTATTGAAATAAAATGCCAATGAAAAAAATATTCTAAATTTAAAATCTGCATAATTATTATAATAAGAATACATTGAATAAATTATGAAAAGAATGAGCATTTATAAAAAGTTGCATTTTTAAAAGTTAGTTTTAAAAGAGTTTCCTATCGAACATTTCTATTCAAAGTTTTCTCTTTTCGCCGAACTTTTCGAGTCAAATTTTACCGATTCTCAACATTTATAACAGTTTTTTTTCGTTTTCTTTTTAACAAAACTATATTTCTGCCTCATTTTCAGCTTTTGCACTAAGCAAAATTTAATACAAAGCGAGACAAAATGCAATTTTAGCCCTATACCGATTCAACTATCTGAGATTAAATCGATTTTTTTTAAAAAAATATTTATAAAACGATGAAAAAGTTTCATTCTTCATATTAAATATATTCAGAATCATAATTATTAGTTGTTTTTCTTTGGTTAATATGTGCGCAATTGCTAATGGACTTTTATGAAGTTGGTGTTCCACTACAGGAAGGGTTGTTTATTTAGGGTTCCAGATCCGAAAAAATGGGAACCAGTGCTTTAATGTATTTAAAAAATGATCTAAATAGTATACCTTTGGATTTCTTGCTATATATATATATTTTGCATTAGAAGAATAAGGCGTCATATGAAAAGGTAGATGCATTTTAATAGCTCCTGGCCGCTTCATTGTTTTTGCAGCTTCTGCCCCTGTCATTTCCAAGAAAGGAGTATCCAGTAAGAATTCTAGTATAGTTTGAAATGGTTTCCCTTCACGTAAAATGCTCCCAATTATGTGTTGAATCCAAGTTGTTCCACATTTTGGGTAGGTCACTATGAACAGATCATCTGAACGAGGCTTGTAAGCTAGGGCTGACCTAAAAGCTTCTTCTGAAAATCCTCCAGGAATACGGAAACCATCAACATCTCTATAAAAAGGCGTTTTTGGTTTCGTCTTTTCACTTTCTTTACCAGGGGTCGCCATTATCTAAAATAGAAGGAAAAAAAGTATAAAATGATTTCAATAAGTGATTCCGATAGATGAAGTTAAGTAAGACGAGATTTGATGCGCTAGATTAGTCTCTGAATAATGCGTCATAGACTACCTGATAGCTCTAGTTACGTGATAATTTAAAAAAAAAACTCGGTACATCAAGGATGCTTCACACAATTCGGTTTATAAAAAATGAGCCACAATATTTACAAATGCCGTTACACGATATTTACAAAACCGTTCTACAATATTTACGAAACTGAGCCACAATATTTACAAAATCGTTCTACAATATTTACGAAACCAAGCCACAATATTTACAAAACCGTTCTACAATATTTACAAAACCATTAATATGCACATTACCTAGCTAATCAGCAGATTTACTTGGGCAATCCATTAAAGGGCGGAATCAAGAGTTTTTCTCATCTTACTTAGGTTTAATACCACCGACAAGAAACAATTGCAGCTCTTTTATTGAGGTTACGTTGAGATTCATATTGTATAAAGATTAGAAGCATAATTACGAGAACACATGTAAAAAGAAACTTGCTATTTAGATTAGCAACTGTTTCACAGTTTCTCTGCTCAACCAGTTTCACAGTGGTATAATGTTGAAAACAGAATGAGAAACCTCATCGAAAAATATAATTTAGACTTGAGCAAATGAATCAAAATGCTACCACTAGGCATTAATGTATATGTTACCGGCAAAGTTTGAAATTCGGCATTCTATAGAATCCTAAAACTAGCTGGTAATGTATGAAACGATTTATATTTCACACATTTCCTATGCATTCTATAGAATGCTAAATGAGAAACCGGAAAAAGTATAAAATACATCTCCGATTCGTCAAAATGTCATTTAAAAATGTCAAATTCAAAATGTCATTCAAGACTGCCATGTTGCAACAAGTAGGTAAATTTTTGATATGAAAATTTTGTTTCCCTTAATACGAAAGGCAGAAATTATGTTTTGTACAACTTTCATTTTTCTTTACGCATTTTGAATATTTTTTTTTAATGGCACTCTCATTGTTTTTTTCAGAATAACATTTTTATTTTTGAGAAATGCACTTAAATTACATAATAACCTCATCAGGACGTTTTTTTCATACTTGCCTAAATAGCATTGGTCATTCTATAGAATGCCTAGGTATTATACACAATGGCATACGTAGCTAATATGCAGATTAACTTGGGTAATTCATCAAAGTACGGAATCGAGAGTTTTCCGTAGTTTACCAAGGTAATGTGTGCCTTAACGGTTTCCGTATCGTTAAAGTTGAAAAGTTTGTTTTTCTCTTTCTTTCAGTTAACTTGTTGATTGTTTGATTGTATTTATTCAGTTGATTCTTTAGATATTGATTCATTGTATAGTTTTAAAGGGATTAATGATTGGCTCTATCAAATAATGTGCTGATTGTTTGATTGTTAGCAACTTGATTTTTTACAAAACGAAAAATAAATGAATAACATTATGCTTATTTATTCATACAGAAACGTTTCAGCAAGATCTTATTTTCACTTTAACAAATGCCAAGCAGATAAATGTGCAGATTATCTGGATAGTTTGTATATTTCTCAGGTAGTTTGAAAAATGAAACGTTTTTTTCGGCACTTTAATCTGCACTTTAGCTAAATCATCTGCAGAATAACTGTTTAAAAATAAAAAGTATTTTTAAAAAAAGGATTTACTCTACAGTAAGTAAACAAAATAAAAAGTATTTAAGTGCTTTGTTATGCCTTAAGTATTGCATTTTCAGTATTTTAAGCATTACTTGAAAATTTGTTATCAGAAAGTTTTCATCAGAAACTGCAGATTTTTTTTTCAAATCTTTAATGCTACCAAAAGTAATTAAGTTATAACTTTCCACCTATCGAATCTGTACGAGAAGTTAACTATCACAAATGAAGAACAGAGTAGACAAAGGTTCTACAGTCCATGGTCAAATCATTAGACGCACTAAGATCCCATATAAAATATTAATTATTAGGGGATACTACACAGCTTTATTGTTTTTACGTGACTGACACTGGTTTGCACTTGTTTACGTTCGTGTATCAATTGATTAAATTAGACGATATATAATATAAATTTGATGATTGGTTAAATTAGACGATATATAATACAAATTTGATGATTGGTTAAATTAGACGATATATTATTTAAATATAGAATATTTATTGTATCAAGCATTTTATTAGTATATCATAATAATTTGACCGAATTATTAGACGCACTGTAGTTTTTTTATAATTACATGTTTTGCACGAGTTTCTATGCAATACTTTTATATTTAAACATACATGTAATGGGTTTTTATTCATGGGATTTTTCATATATTTACTATTTGTATTTATTTGTAACGTATTGCATTACAATGTTAACTAATTGATGCACGAACGTAAACAAATACAAACCGGTTTCAGCTACGTAAAAACAATAAAGCTAAATAGTATCACCTGATAATTAAGAATTTACATCGAACACCTCTATGGGTGCGTCGAATAATTTGGCCAGGTAAGTGAAGGTTTAGTGGTACTGAGAGAAGAAACTTAAAAGTTTATGAGCTTCCGATTACTAAAACTTATAACTCTTTAATACTCATTTAAACTGTTCACATCATGGTGTTCTCACTTTTGGCGTTTTAATTTATTGCCTAAATAAAGACTTTGTAAGGCTACTTTTCCATTATTGGCTTCTAAACGCACCCTAAACCTTGTTCATTAGAGGGGAAGAAAAAAAAAGAAAAGAAAACGTTCAAAAATTGTCGTGTGCTTAATCATTGATTTAATAATAGACTTGGCAAAACAAATCATTATTGAATGATAAAATAAGATCTTTTCCCGAGATATTTAATTGTTTCAAAAGCATAAAGTTTTAAACCTTCCAATAAGCTTTTCAAATAGTCTCATGAAATACATATTTTCAAATTGAATTGCTCAATTAGTATCTAAAAACACGAAATTTAATAGAGAAACGAAATTTAACGTCATTAATCTGCTTTCTTAAAAGAGTGCATTAAGAGTGCATTTAAAAGAGTGCATTTGTGAGTACATTATTCATCGTCGCATTTAGGAACAATATAAGCAATAAAAATGAATTACTTAACTTACTTACACTATTACTTCAAATATCCTTCACTTACACTACTATTTCAAATTTCCTTGCTCAGTTAAATTCATAACCGCATAATGTTTCCTCCATAGAATGTAACGTAGTTAAATATCTCATCATGCAGTTTAATATTAACATAATTTTTTAAATTTCATCCTGTTAAAGGGTTTTGATAAAAAAGATAAAGTTTCTTTTTCGCTTATGTATTCTTCATAATAGTTTTGATTCATGATAAGGAAAGATTGTATCTAGTATCCTTTTTATAGATTTCGTTGTTTCCCGTACTTTTTTGCTGATCGTTCATTCTGTGAAATCTTTCCATGATCTTAACAAGATAATAAAAAATGTGTTAATTTAGTTTTAATTTCAGAAGGTTGTGTTAAAGTATGCCGAATGTGATAATTTAAACAGCAGTAATAAAATCACATTTTTAATTTCGTTGCTAAGCATTTTTCTTTCAGATCAAAATAAATATTTTCTCAAAAAGCACACTTCTTACCTACGTATCCTCTCTGTTCTGCTCCTCTTCTTAAAAATTACAATTGATTGTATAATTTTAAAAAAAATAGTACAAATTTTAAATTATTGAGCTTTTTGTGGGAAACATACTTAGTATTGATTCTTTTCACTATATTTTTACACCAAAATATCATATGATCAAATATCAAGAATACAATATATAGTATATATATCTTATTTATAGTATATAAACCTTATTTTTAGGTTAATTAATCCTCCTTTATTACACATTTTTTTACAGTGAGTTGTCTTTGAGAAGTATTAATCTTAGGTAATAAAGTTATTTTTAGAGCAACTCATGAGCATTTTGTACTTTTAAAATGTAAGAATATTTTAAGTGATAAGGATGAAAGTTTGAAAAATAAATGGTTTTAAATAAGTTGCATGCCATGTAAAAGATAAAGCCGCATTACCTTTTAAATAACAGTAAATTTATTTTATATGTATGGAAAATATCTATTTATTTAGAAAAGCAAAGTGAATTTTATGTTTAAAACTTATAAAAAAAAGTCGAAGTCGAGGCTCTGAAGACATTAAAATGTGATTTGTGATGAAAAAAATTCTTCTGGATGTTATTGTTCGCGAATAAATAACGTGTCTTCAATTAAATTTAGATTTCACAACGAGCATTCCCCCCTCCCTCAACCGATTTAATCAGAAATCAATTTGATACTCTCATAGGAGTAAAATAATATGAAAGATAAAAGCAGGAGATACTCTCGCTTCTGAAAGAATGCAGTTGAAAAAGGCATTTCGACGTCAAAATGTACAGAAAAATGCACTCAAAAGCGTAATGAAATAGTATAGCACTCTAGAAATATGAAATATTCGAAGCTTTTACCAAATAAAAAAGGTTTTGGGAATATTTTACTGCTGTATTGGCTGCAAAGAAGCAGACAATATTTAAAACATATCAATTTAAAGAAAAAAATGAAACACATACTATGCTTTTTATATTTCAGAAATTTGACATGAAAACGTAATTTTGATAAATAACTATGCATTTTTTTAAAGAAATTTTTATTTTTGATAATTAAAATCTGAGGGGTATCATTCTGTGAAATTAATATGTATATATATATAAGACTTACCCTGACCCGCCCCCGCAGGGGGCATCCAGAGGTACTGATAGCCCACTGATCATTGAACAATTGGTTAAATACAAAAACATGGTGCAAATCGAGAAAATTTTAGCAGGTCTTTGCAAATGAAAAATTAGTATTACATACTTTAAAATCAAGAATGATAACAAATGCAAATAAGTTCCTTAACAGAGCGGATTTTCAATAAAATAAAGAGCTGATGAAAAGATGTTCTGTTACGAAAGGAAATTAAAAAAATGTGATAATAGATGCAAAGAAGTCGCTTAACAAACGGATTTCCAATGAAACAAGGAACAATTTAAAAGACGTTACGTAACAGAAGGAAATGCAAAATTTGGCTGAAATAACAATACTTAAGTTAAGAAGAAGATCATGTCCTTGTGTTGTTTTGTTTGCTTTCGTACCGGCAGCATAAAAGAAAAGTGTTAGTTTCAATTTTTTTATTCATTTTTAAGTTTGTTAGCATATTTTTCAAAGTACGTTTTCCTTTTTTCGGCTCGTAAGTCTTTGAAAAGGAACTGATATATACTAATATTTAAACAGAAGTTTCATATTTTTATGATTTTATTTATTCATTTATGCATAGTTTATAATCTACATAATTTTTTTAGTGTTTTTATTGCCAAACTAAAAACTCGATTTTGATCATTAGGATAGTGCATACTCGATTTAAATTAGCCGCAAAATATGATAAAAAAAGTAAGTTTTTTTTTCTTCCATTTATTAATAATTCACCAATAAAAGGGCTCACTTCACCCATAAAATGGGAGGGATTTTGTGTTATACGTGGCTTTTGGAGTTAAATGGCGATAGTTAGGCCTAGTTCTTTAAAAATTTTTTGCTCGTCTCAGGAGTAGTATTGGATTGTAAAACAGCTGTTAACTCTAAGATTATAAATCCGTGCTGATCTTCCAAAAGTATATAATTTGATCGAGTTTCTTTTGCTATTTACACTTGAGTAATTTCAGTATTATAATCGATTGGGCAAGTTGATATCTAGATTCCTTCTATATTGAATGCACCATATCTGTAAATAAAAACCTCTATTTTCTTTCGATTATTTTGTGCTTCCGAGAATAGTTACCTAGAATAATACATTTTGGGTGGCAACTTTAGCTCACTTTCCCGTTATGTGTTGATCAATGATGAAGGCAGTAATCTTGACTCTGAATCCAAAATTGATATGGATAATGTTTGCTTTAACGTCACAGTATCGTGTTAAGATAAAAGAAACAACTTGAGCCAAGGGCAGTAAGGAACTATGGAACAATTCAATATGACGTTTTCCGTGACGTCAACTTGTCTCCATCCTTTGACAGGAACTAATATTGTGTTTAGTGTTGCTGCTCATTCTTTTACCAAACTGTATCATAAGTGGATGCTTGCTGATGCCAAAGAGGCATCAGCTTCTGATAAGGCCAAAGAGGAACATTATATTGGACAAGGTCAGGTCATCTGATATTGTTCGGTATAAGTCACATCAAATATGAAAAAAGATACTATTTTTAAACAAAATTTATAATAATTCTGATTGATATTGGTTTCAATGTTTCACTGTAGATAAATAGAATTAAAAGGAATGGTGTTAGTAATTACTATTAAATTATTAATAATCATGCAATTTTTCTGATTACAAAATTAAATTTAATTCTTTATTTTAGACTTTTATGCCTTTTGCTCAAAAATTATTTAAAAAACAAATAGATATTAACAAGTAAGTAAATTTTTGAGACATTTCATTTGTGTGTATATTTGATAACAAGAAGATTTATTATGCTCTAGAATAAAGTATTTGTTGATTTCTATTAGAGGGCATTGTGCTGCAATTTTTAAAAGTGCTAAATTAAACCATGGGATAGTATAATGAGTTTTAAGATGGAATAATTGCACTAGTTCAACATGGCGCCGTCTAGATAATATAATAGTTCAATATGCTCTAAAATTGGTAATACTCTAAAATGGCTCTAAAATTGGTAAAGTTGATTGTAATCAACTTTTTATTTGAAAAATGACCCTGTTCAAAAGCTGACTGGTGTTTTCAGCCCTCTATTTTTCCCATTGCATTAATTCCTTCAAAACTGCTAAAATTTGTTTAAACATTTTTGTCTATCTTTATCTAATTTTTAAATCTATTGTAAATTACTTACATTGCAAAGCATAAAAATATTACGACAGTTAAGTAATTAAATCAGGCTCTTTTCACGTAGTTCTTACGAAATAAAATTATAATAATAAAAAAAGTTTAGAAATAATTTCTGTTAAACTAATTGTTATTGTAATTGTGTTATTATAATTGTTATTGTAATTGTGTTATTAAAATTGTTATTATAATTGTTATTGTAATTGTGTTATTTGAATTGTTATTGTAATTGTGTTATTAAAATTGTTATTATAATTGTTATTGTAATTGTGTTATTTGCTTGTAAATTTAAAAAAAAATATTCAAAATATTTTTTATTATTTCGAAATTTCAAATCAATTGGGTATAATATGAAAAAAACACAACTACTTCGATTTAGTAGGAACAACATATGACGCAATGCTAAACGAATGGAATTTAGTTGTTGTTTATTTAGTTATNGTTAAAATTTGTTTAAACATTTTTGTCTATCTTTATCTAATTTTAATCTATTGTAAATTACTTACATTGCAAAGCATAAAAATATTTCGACAGTTAAGTAATTAAATCAGCCTCTTTTGACGTAGTTCTTACGAAATAAAATTATAATAATAAAAAAAGTTTAGAAATGATTTCTGTTAAACTAATTGTTATTGTAATTGTGTTATTATAACTGTTATTGTAATTGTGTTATTTGCTTGTAAATTTAAAAAAAAAAAGAAATTCGAAATATTTTTCATTATTTTGAAATTTCAAATCAATTATATTCTAATGAACACGTTTATGTTAGAGTAAAATATAACCTTAGCAACATTGAAATAAAAATAAGTACCTGCAATATTTATTACAGTTAGTCATAATAAATAATTTTTATCTATAATACATTACAATGCGAAAAAAAAGTAATCTATATATAAAACCAAAAGTAATGCTGAGAGTGCAATTTTATAAGTAACTGTCATTGGAAAAAACAATAATTCAAATAAAATACCTTTCATTTCCTTCCAGCGGAAAGTTGGAGTTAATTTGCTGTTGTCCGCATAAACTAAAACTAAAATATTTGAATATAATAATAATGAGTGAATTTAAAATAATATTTAATTTATTTCCCAAAGCTGCTCCAAGTCCCCATCTACTATGATAATAAGTAAGCTTATTTCTGGAGCTAAAATTATATTTTATTAGTTCCGTAGAATCTAGTAAATAGTTTTAGAAGTAGAAGAGTATATTTTGGCGAACCACATTTTATTGCTACCCGAAATGTTAGGAAACCAAGAGTTTCTGATATCTGGAAGTAACTCTAAGGTTACCTAGTGTTAAAGTATAGAATTTCAGCTGAGTTTCTGTTTTAGTTTGTAGAACTCTACCCAAGAAAAAAAAAAGAAATGAAAGCTAAAAGCGTGTACAGTTTCTTAGTCTCTATTAGGATTTATAAATTGATTTTTGGAAAGCGACTGAATTTTCCTTGATAAAGTAAACACAAGGTAGAATACAAAAATATATTAAAATAGCCCGAGGTACTCCATAAGAATGTATTTTGTGCCATGTTTCAAAACTTTTAAAAAGTAAAATTGTTTCAGAAAGAGGTTTTTATTATTGAATTTGATATATGGAATGTTGACGAAATATTGGGTAATGTCTCGAAAGTATTGGTTTTTTTCTTAAATCTAAATATCTTGGAGAAATAAATGTATTCTCTTAAAGCGTCTAAGAATCAAAGCAAATATGTGTTTTATCAAATTCGTTTGTGAGAAAAAATATTTTACTTGAGATCGAAATTTCCTAGTATTGATAGCTACTTACTGCGTTTCATTTAGATTACTAATGTATTATTATTTCATTAAAAAAAATTCTACATTAATTTATTTTTTTTTAAAATTTAAATAATATTTTCCTTCATTTATTCATATTTTGATAAGGTAAAGTAAAGTCAAAGCATAGCAATACAATTTCTGTTTAACATGTCTTATGGCAGTTTTGGTTCTTACTTTTAAATAATTATTAATTCGTTAATTGAATTGAAAATTGCGTTCTTGTAGTTAGTTCTACGAATTTTTCTCAAAATTATATTTGTTTTTAATTTGTTTTCAACAAGAAGCATGTGTGATACAGTATTCAATTTAAAAAGAAAATGTAATTTAATGTCTACTTACAGTATAATTGTTCAGTCAAGGCCCGTTTTTCAAGCTAAACCACAAAGTTCTTTAAATTTTTGTTATTTGTGCATAATTGTAACGTATTGGAGTATTAAGGGCAGGGTCCGTTTAAACACGCAGAATCGTCAAATCTACAGTCAAGCCGTTTTCTTTACTGTCATATACCATCAAATGAACGCTTGTCGTGGGCGTCATGAGAGAAAACTTTATTTTCCATCTTGAACTGATGATTATTTCATTAGTGGGCTCCGCTTCCTGCTTTCAACCTCTTAAGATTGCTTCACGATAGATTACTCGTTCCGCTCACTACTCTCCTTTTTCGCTATTCGCCTTCTGAAGCCTGATAAACTACATATTGTAAAAGTGCACTTTTAAAAAAGCCTTTTTTTAAAAGCTTATTCCACCCTTTTTCCTAATCGCCTTCTGAAGTCTGTTATAGACCCATTTGAAACGCGATTTAATATAAAATATTCATAACTTCGATCATCTATTAAAATATAAATATTTTGTTCTATTTTAGCACTGAAAATGAATGCGAATATAATAACAATAATTGGGAGAAAATAACAATAATTTTTGCATTTAAAATCAGCGATTATTAATTTCATCATGTCATCATGTATTTGCGTGTACAAGCTACAAGTACAAGTATAAGTATAGTACAAGCTTTCATGATTTAAATCCTAAGTTTTTGAAAAAGAAAAATACGAAAGCACATTGGGTTTTTTTCCGTTATAAACTTGTATAAAATGAAGTGAAACTGTAGAAGTAAAATACCGTATTTTTTATTAGTATCAAAACTCATTAACGACAATTTCACTTCCATCTAAACTCTTTCAAGTACTGAATATCCACGATGGCTCAATGGTTAAAGATGCAGAGCTGTCACTGCGAAGGACTATAGTTCGATTTTCAGTGGCGATTTGAAGCCCACTCAGCATCAAATCGATGGGTTCCAGCTAATATTTATTCCAATTTTTCAGTCTTGTTTAAGTAAAGAAAATAAATTGAATTAATCTGAAATTAATTAAAATATTGGAGAATATTATCTATTGATTAAAAATGCAAATAAATTTAGGAGGGGGAACTGATTGTTTAAAATATAAAGTGAAATTAAATTAAATTTGCCCCAAATGTTATTGTAACACGATATAAATATACATCATATTTAATTTTTTTTATTATTTTTTTTTATCGATTTGAAACTAAAAATGAATATACAGATGTCTAAGATGACGTCACTTGACATACTCACTTGGCTGAAAATTTATCAATGATTAATCAGTTACTAGCAACAACCAATTGGAATGCGTTTCATTTCAAAGTAAAATAGTGCAAACTACTGGTAACATCTACAAAGTTATAGTAATTGATTTAATGATAGCAGTCAACTGATCTAGTTCTCTGTTGTTAGCAAAAATCATAATCACAAAAAATTAAATTTTAAACACATTTTTAATTTTCCAAAAAGAAAACAACTTATTTTTCCATGATCTATATGAATTTATTCATTTTTCCTAATTATTATTCGCTTAGATGGAAGTACAAAGGGAAAAGGGAAAGAACTACATTTACGACTTTACAGGGTGTTAAGAATGAAGATTTATTTGAAACGCTTGCGCCTAACTTTCTTTTGACATAATAAATCCTCACCTTTATCACGCGCCAGCAGCTTGTTAAATTTTCACACCCTCAGCTAGACTATAGTTTCCAAAAAGATCTTAAACAAAGACGACACTATAATCTTTCTATCTTTTAGAACAAGAAGTCTTCTAGATCGTTTCTTTCAAATTGAAAAAGAGAAATATTAGATAGTTAAAACTAAACACTAATATTTTTAAATATTATTTTATCATATGCATACAGGATATTCAGTAATAATAGCTATTAGTTTATAGAATCATCGTCACAAATGGAGTCAAAGAAGTAGACACAGTATTGATTTTTTGTTCTTGTTTAATCAAGACAGCTTTTAGTTTATATTTCTGGAATGTTGTTGTTGTCGTATGCCATTAAGGCATTGTGCGTGCGATTGCTCTTGCTTTCCAGTGGCGCCACCTGTGGCCAAGAATTCAACTTATGCCACACACATACGTCACACCTGTTGATAGGGTGGGCCCATTCATTCATCCATAGATCGTTATTTTGACCTGAACCAGATATGGATCAATTTCCTGTCAAGAACCCCCACAGATAAAATTTGTCATGGGAACATAGAGGAATCTGCGACCCGACAGTTTCAACGTGCACCAGTCACCATTTACTACACGCAGAGTTTTCGGCCGGCTGGATTCAAAATTCTTACGAATATGACTACAGCACCCTACCAACTAGGCAATTCCGGCTCCAGATTTCTAGAACCATTATCACAAATAAAGTGAGTCAAAGACATATACACCCTATCGAAATCTGCCCATCCCCTGTTTCGCTTAGGGCTGGCACCTGATCCCTTTTGTTCTCTGTGCAAGAGCCAAGCTGTTTTGGATGGCGGCCACATCCTGTGCTGCAGGGCCTTCCGCGGGTCGTCGTCTACCGAGCGATATTGGGAGGCAAGAGCGCTCCTGAGGAAAAGACTTTTTACTTTCTTGTTTTGTTCCTGTGTTTTTGCTTCTTAACATGTCAATTCACCGCTACCATTTGAAATAAATAAATCTGTCCATCCACTCTTAAGAATAGAGGGGGAAAATATCAAAACCAATCTGATTTCTTGGTGGCACTTAGATGAGTTTCTATGAAAAATATTCTAACTTATCTCTATTTCATTCAGCAAAGAAACATGTTTTGATGTGATACGTTTTCACAGTAATGATTCGCCAGGTTTTGATAACGTTTTTTTTCTTTACTTGGAGCATTATTGGATGACTTGATGCATATTTTTTATTTGCTTTCTTTTTATTAGAATTCCGTAAAATATAGCAAAGATGGTCATAATTCAGAGAACACCCTATACATTTAGGTAATATATTATGCATATTTAAATTTGTAAGTCAATTATGCCGGCCATTTAAAAATAAAGTTGCCCGATGATTACTAAGTTTTGCAATGCGTGATTTACTTCTGGAAAGTTTTATTTCAATAGGAGCTATCCAATAACCGCATGAACTAAACTGCCTATTAGACTAAAATAATTTTAATTCGATATAACTAATAATAAATTCATAATTTGGATTAAAGAGTAAGCATTAAAAATACATTTTATGCTCAAGTTATAATGATAACAAACAGTATATTTTTAATCTGTATATTTATTATTTTCTGCGGTAACTTTTTTGAAGGAATATGAATACGAAATTACCTTTAACTTGTGAAATTAATAAATGAAAAGTTTTGAAATACAAAATTAAATATAGAGACAAGTACTTATTTCATTAAATATCAAATTTTAAAATATAGAGTAAAATAAAAAGAGTAATATTCATAAATATAGAATTTCAAAGTACAAAATAAATATAGAGGTAAGTATTTATTTAAATAAATATTATAGTATTAAAGTATTGAGAGAAGTTTTAATGTAGAACAGAATTGAATACAGAGAGAAATATTTATTTTATTAAATACAGAGTTTCAAAGCATGGAGTGAAATATAGAGAAGGGTATTATTATATATATATAGAATTTTCTTGCTGACTTCCAAGTTTTAATACTATTTTGAAGATAATACTTTAATACTTTTCGTCGTTCCCAAAATTGATCAATTTATTTTATTATTGTTAAATATTTAAAATTACATATTTACATATATACAAAAGGAAAAATAGAAAGAAAGGGTGAATGCATTATCAGCACATCATGCTTAGCATATGGTTTTATTACGTATAATTTTTAGACAGTTAAGTTGTAAGATTAGTTAACATATTGTAAATTAGAAATTTGGGTGGAGTGTTTTACCTACTCGAACAAAGCATATACATACAAAAATTTTAAATGCAGTTTGCATCCATAAATATAACATAGAATTGATTTCATCACAAGTTCAACATACCAAACTGAATTAAGATGAAAAAAGGCCTAAAAATTTGATATTATATGACGTTGATACAATTTGATTACATTTCGAGCGGAAATGCAACAAGGTTAAAGCAATTAGGGAGTGGAATATTGACTCACGTGTCATGCAGTGTCATCACAGTCATTGCTTTAATTTAGTATAAATTCATTGTTATAAAACTTTTAAATGCTAAATTTGCAGTTCCTTGAAATTTCTAAAATGCTAAGTACGCAGATATTTTCCATGCTTTTTACAAATTTTGTGCACAAATATTGATTTCAAATACCGATTACCAATTACCGATTTTTTTTCCTTCTAGAAAATAAACTGTGAATTTTTATTATCGTTTCCTTTATCTCACCGTTTCTGTATGTTCTTTGCTTATCGAAAAAGTTTCAATAAGCTCGATTATTGGCTTTCAACACCCTTTTGAGATGCCTTATCTCTTAAGTAAAAATATTAGATCTGTTAAAGTAAATATATTTTTCATTAAATTTAATAAAGATATCGATATTTTCTTCGTGCAGTTTTCATGATCATTTTCTTTTTTATTTCTTTTTAAAACAAACAATAAAATTTAATTGAGTAATAGAAACATTATTCTGAATACAAAAGTTTTTTTTTTAAAGTTTTGAGGAAAGGTGTTACATCAATTTATAAAAATTAACTTAGTTTTTATATTCCAAAATTCGATTTTTTTAATACTTTAAGTTAGTATGGATTATTTTTAACGGACTAAATATATTTTCGGGGTGGTAGTTTCAACATGTCATTTTCAGAACATAGATTGTAGAAGATAGTTTTAATTCGTGGCTCGTTAAATAATTAGGATTTTGCTTTTAAGATCTTTAATTAAAAAAGCTAATTTATAACATAATATAATCAAAAAACATTTTACGATAAAAAAATTTATGTATAAATATTTATTACTTATTAAAATGTATGTTTATTTTTATGTAAGTTTATTTTTTTTTAAAGATATAAATTACGTTTCAGTTTTTACGATGTATATTTACAGTATATTTGAAAGTCAATTTATTCTTTAATAAATATCATATGCATATGTAATGCCGTACTTCTTGCATGCATAACTTTTCAATTTTATTAAAAATGCAAAAATTTTAAAACTTGAAAATGAATAAAAATTTTTGAAAACATTGTTTTACGCAAAAAAAAAAAAAAAAANTGAATTTACTTTTCAGTTTTGTATTTCCTACTAATTATGTGCTAATAAGAAGTATATTTTTGAAAACCAAAATTTCCTGTAAATCATTACCATATGAATAAGAAAAGTTACCAAATGAATTTTTTTCATACTGTATATTTTGGTTTTACGAAATCAGAGTTTTTACCGGACATGTCTGTACTATACAGTTAGGTGATTTTACTTGAATTTATTCTTTCTGTGTGAGTGATTCGTGCTACAACGAACTTTTCAAACTTTATCTCGAATATTTTATGAATGTTGCAACCTTTATTATAACTTATTTAGGAAATAATCAAAGGGATACTATTTGCACGGAGAAAAAAGTATGGTTAAAATTGCCAGATTATGATACATTTTACAGTATTTCTGGCTTTTTGGGAGCATCAAAACGCTCGGTTATCTTTCTGGAAGCACAATGGTGATGATTTTGGTAAAATTAACAATGAAATAAGGTCATATAACCTGTGATAAAATTTGGTAAACTTATCATGAAACTTCAAAGCATGGCATAAAAATCATTTATTCGGTTAAATTTACTTTTCAATTTCGTATTTTTCACTTAAATGTGAGGTAATAAGAACTATAATTTCAGAAACCAGAATTTCCGGTAAACCGTTATCATGAGGACGGAAGAATTGCCAATTAAATGCTTTAAATAGTCTCTTTCACATAACAGAAATGTAATCTTTATTTATGAAATAAAGCCATATTACGTGGTAAAATGCCTTATGAAACCGAAACTCATTCAAATTAATAGATATTTTGAGATCTTAATACATCTTCATCCTGTCTTATGATTACATCTTCCTGTGTCATTTCTAACAAAGAAGTCTGGGTATTGTAGATCACATGATATGAAAAAATAACAACTGTATGCAGCATAAAAAAAGTGAGCACTTGTCTTTTGATAATGATGTAGTGAATGCGTTTCCAGGAGCTCTGCTCCATGTAAATTTTGTACATAGCTTTTCTTTACTCTTTTTCATCAATAAATGCTAAGATGGACGAAGTTAGATCAAGTTTTTATCATAATCGAGAAAGTTTCGCGCCTCACCATTAATCGGTTAACAAGTTCATTTACTTCCTAACCATTAAAATATTTTTTTAAACTTTAAAAACACATTTTATTACAAACGTTTTTATATTAGTTAAGTTTAAAAACTCAAATTAATGAAATAGAAAACATAGTCTTTACACGTAAACATTATTGCAATTATTGTTCGTAAACATTACAATACACGTAAGCGTATTGTAATGAGCACAGAAGTCTTAATAATGCAATTATAGTATAATAAATATAATATTTGGGCCTATAAAATTTACTATACTATATTAAAATAATTGATTTTTTTTTAAATTAAAATTAATTTCAAGTTTATGAGAAATTATATTTGCATCACAATTATTTCCGCAAATCAAAAGAAACGCCGAATAGGAAGCATCTAAATATAAAAACCATAATTTTTTAATAATAAGTCGAAAAAGTCATTTAGTTTTTTTTAATCACTTATAAATTTAAAAATTTTATTTTCATTTTTTAACTTTATTTCAAAAAAAGTACTTAACAATCACAACAATAAACATTTAGCTTTCAATACTGAATAAATGTTAAAGATTCCATAGCTTACGCGAACCACTGTTCCGCGTAATTGCAAACAAATTTATTCACACCTCCCTTTCATATAATTTACTTATTTTCTTTGGATTCCTTAAATGCAACAGCCCCACAGCGTTTAGCACAGCTGGAGCTTTTCGCACAAGCCGCAAACATTGTTGCATGTGTCATGATCAATAATAGAATCAATACGGCCGTTTTATCGAAACACAAGCTCTTTTATTTTCCCGGAAATAATGACTATCTTGTCAGAAATATGAAGTGATTATATTTGAATGCAGTGATTTCTATCTGTGTTATCTAAATTTAATAAGCATGATGGTGTAATCTAAATTAGGTTATGTTTATGTTTATTTAATAAATCTAGTAATAATAATTTTTGTTATCATCTAAATTTAATAAGCTTGATGGCGTAATCTAAATTAGGTTATGTTTATGTTTATTTAATAAATCTAGTAATAATAATTTTTGTTTTCATCTAAATTTAATAAAGTTGATGGTGTAATCTAAATTAGGTTATGTTTAGGTTTATTTAATAAATCTATTAATAACTAACAACTTTTTCACGAGAAAATATTAACTTTTAAAAAATTTATTCAGTTTAATTGCTTCCATTTTTAAATATAATGTTGAGATTTTAATGAATTAAATGAAATTTTTTAAATTGATGGTTTATTTATAATATATGGTTGACAAGTTTGGTTTATTTACGACATTTTAAACAGGCTATTTATATATATTTTTAAAATGGACGGCTCAAGCTCTTTTATCTTGACGGAAATTATGAGTATCTTGTCAGAAATAAGAATTGATTATGTTTGGATGCAGTGATTTCTATTTTTGTTATCATCTAAATTTAATAAGCTTGTTTGTGCAATCTAAATTAGGTTATGTTTATGTTTGTTTAATAAATCTAGTAGTAACTAATGACTTTTTGATGAAAAAACATTAACTTTTAAAAAATTTATTCAGTTTAATTGTTTCCATTTTTAAATATAATGCTGGGATTTTAATGAATTAAATGAAAATTTTTAAATTGATGATTTATTTATAATATATGGTTAACAAGTTTGGTTTATTTGCGTCATTTTAAACAGTTTATTTTTATATTTTTTTTAAATGGATAGTTTAATTTGCTCTTATACTTGTTAAAATAGGAGGTTTAGTTTCAATGAATAAAATAGGTAGCTTAATTTGACTTGTTGATATAAAATATATACTCGTTAAAATGGATAGTTTATTTTTACTGAATTAAATGAATGTTAAATTGAATATTTATATTTTTTGAATCAAGTGTTGATGATCTATTTATTTACAGTAATACTAATTGCATACTCATTGGAATGAATAATTAATTTATAGTTGGTGGAATGAAAGATAAATTTACAGTCAATAAAATATGTTTTATAGGTTAGTTTTAATGAATAAAATAGATGGCTTAATTAGACTTGTTGATATAAAATATATATTCGTTAAAATAGATGGTTCATTTTTACTGAATAAAATGAATGATAAATTGAATATTTATATTTTTTGAATCAAGTGTCATGATATATTTATTTACAGTAAAACTAATTGCATACTCGTTGGAATGAATAATTAATTTATAGTTGGTTATATGAAAGATAAATTTACAGTCAATAAAATATGTTTTATATGTATGATGTTTAGTCTACACTCTTTAAAACTAGTGATTTAAATATACTTCTTGAGACATATATATAATTTATTCTCGTTGAAATGGAGGATCGATTACTCAATGAAATAGATGATTCATTTAGGATGATTCATTTATACTCGTTAAAACATATTTTATTTTATAACAATTTAAACTAGTCTTGTGTGTGTGTGTTTTTTTTATAAATGTAAATTAGATTATTTATTTATACTGGGTGAAAGGAACGATTCAATCATAATCGTTAAAATAAATGATTCACTTATTCTTTTGATAATGGTTGATGAATTTATATTCATCGAAGTTGATGAATCATTTATATACTTCCCGAAATGGAATTTTTATCTACGTTTTTTTAAATATAAATGAATGATTCTTCAATTTAAAAATAGAAAGTTCTTTTTCTTAATTTTATTTAATTTGTAGGAGCATTGCCTAATTTTAAATAAATCTGTTCTTTATAGAAATCTATTATTTAAAAATCTATTTCTTAAATTATTATTTTTATTTTATAAAAAGCTATAAATGAGAAGATGTCTAAAATTTAGGCATTTGGAAAGCCTAAAAACGTCTTAAGGAGTAGATTTTATTGTTGTCGTTGATTATTATCTGGATTAATAATTTATTGCATTTAGTAGCCTTCAATTATCTAAATAATTACCTAAACACCCAAATAGTACTACAATTAAGGGTAAATTATCTATTTAATCAATATAATGTGAGTATTTTTAAATTATCTACCTGAATAATAAAAGTAATTTGATTAATTATCAAAAATAAAATATAATAAGAAATGCTAATTTTGACCACGAACATTTTAGCATTTCATTGCTTACAATTCAACCATGTTAATAGATATTTTTAATTTGTTAAAGAATTTGTTGTGCATGCACCAGTTAATACAATTTTGAATGCGGAAAGTTTAAAACAAAGGTAATTCGAGTACAGTGAACCACAAGAATTACGTCTTCTTAAAGTTATTTAAATTATCTATGTTTTAATTTTACTTCGTGAGCAAGTAGTAGTACATATTTCCTATGAGAATTAAAGCTTAACTCAGGTATCTCTTACATCTCATCTTTATTTCAGTACCAGCTTTTAGGATTAATTTTGAAATATCGTGAGTTATCATGAAACGACTTTCAAACAAATTGCAAGTCTTGGAATAAATTCAGTTGTTGCGAGTCTCAAAGGTACCTAGAACAAATTGTTCAGCATGTTTAAAATTAAGTAGCAAGCATTATGTACTGCAATGAATAAAAGAGGTATGTATTTAAAATAGATGATTTAATTAATTGGGAGTTTACGTTGATACTATACACTCCCTGTACGAAAGATTTGAAGCAAATTGCGCCTGTACGAAAGATTTTTTTCGATCCTACGTATCTTAGCGTTTTGTTAGCGTGGTTTTACAAAGCTACAAGCACGCTACTCACAGCAGCTAAATGTTGTTTTTTTGTTTAATCCTACTTCCGAATTGATTTAATCAAAAAATTAATTTTATTGGTTTTAATTTAAAATTATGGTTGTCTAATTACACTAAGTTCATAAGAAGGTTCATATTTTCCCACTTATTTAAATAACAGAATGTATATATTTTAATTATACGATTTAGTTGGAAAAAATTTAACTTACATAACATTCCATTGCAAACGTTTGTTTTGATTTTGCGGTCGAAATTAAGATGATATTATACTACATTAGCGGTTTTTAACTTACAGGTTTTTGCAGAATCTATTTTTTTCATTCACGTAAGTTTGATTTTTTTTTTAAACAGGAGCACGAGCATTTCTCCAGAATTGGCGCATGCGTCAATTACTTCAAATCTTACGCATGGGAGAGTACGGACTGTAACGAAAAAGTGCAAAATCTCCGTAATAATTGAAAATGATTAAAATTGAGTAATATTTGTTGTAAACTTAAACTGAGTTAAGACATAATTTNTTAGCGAGCAGGGGGCACAGCCCACTAGTTTGTTGTAAACTTAAACTGAGTTAAGACATAATTTGAGCTGTGTTGAGGTGAATCAAATGCATACAATGTTAAAAATACAGTCACATATTAAAGCACACAATGCTATGGCTCAATGTAAACGAAAACAGTAGTCAGCTCGATAGATGGTACAGGGCTGACAGGGCCGGATTAAGCGCACGTGGGGCCCTAGGCCATTCAAATTTTTGGGGCCCTTAGATTAATTTTTTTTCTCGTATATTTTTTATTTATTCAAATATAAAAGTATTTATATATCTTTTCATTTAAGAAAGTATATTTAAAATAAAAGTAAATGGTAATAAATTAAATTTTACTTTATTTTATTAAATTAGAACAAAAAAATAATCATAACATTTCGAAAAAATGTGAAAAATCCTTGCTTTTATTCAATTTTTTAAAATTTATTTTCAAAAAATCCATTTTAAGGGGGACCGTAATCATTGGTGGCTCCAGGTCATGGGCTAATCTGGCCTAATGGGTAATCCAGCCCTGAGGGCTGAACTTAAATTTTACGGCTACAGAAAAAAAATTGCTCGAAATACAAAATGTCTTATAATATGTTTAAAAACTTTTGATAGAGACTTTTTAAAAAGTGTTAAGGCTTTGATTCTCTTCCATCTCTTTTATTAATACTTATCACTTTCATTTGTTATGTTTGTGAAAAAGTAAAGGTTTATTAGTTTTTATTGTTATTTCTTCCTCATAATAACATTAATTAATATTTATTTGTAGAAAAGTTTTATATAAGTATAATAAAGTTCCTTTTTTTTCAGGCATTTTCAACCGGATCCTGGGTCCATTGAGACTATTTTACAATTTTAAGTATGGCTATGCATGGGAACCTATTAGGATTGCAGAAAATTTGTCACTGTTATTATGTTTCAATCTTTACCTGAATTTACTTGGCAGAGTGGGAATCAAGGGGGGGGGGGTTAGGGGGCTCTTCACCATACCTATTCTTGGAGGGATAATTTTTAAAAAAATACAAACATGTAGTTTCAAAATTGTAAACTAGATTTAGGGAACAGTCTTTGCTATTTAAGGGGGAATTTTTATTATTTTAGAGGAGGAATGATATTTAAAATTCTAATCTAATATAGCTAAACATCTTATATCATCAATGCACAACTCTTCAATAGCAAAAAATAACAAATAAGAGAAGCGTATTTACAACTTATAATTAGTTTGAGGTAAACAAGAATCTTTTTAGATGATGAATTAAATTTCCAAATCTTATTTTTTGGAGGGTTATGGGTTGTTATGTACAATTTCACATGTTTTAATCATGTTTATGTACATATTTGATTTGTGGCTTATGCCATTTGTATCTTATTTGTATGACGATACAGTTTAAATTCGAACTTAATTTATTGAAAGTGTAATAACGTGTTAAAAAAATTGAAACATTTTTATTCATTTTTATCATTTACATTCATTTATTTATTTTTTTGTGTTTATGTATACATATACCATATGCAACGAGTTTGCATGATATAAGATTTTAGCCCTTCGATCTAATTTTTCAGAGTGTTAGTTAAGCAAAAACAGCAAAGTATGCGCGATGTTTTTAATTCTCTGTAAGTATATAGTAGAACTCAGATTTTACATTTTCAATAGCATTAAAAAACGTCCTAAGCGGAGTAACGTAAAATCGGGGTAAAAAAAAAATCTAAGAAAATTTTTTAAAAATTTATACTTGCGGGATGGACTAGTAGGAAAAATATATAATCTTTACATGCTTTTTATTTTTAGATACAATTAGAACAATATCTCTTTCAAGACTTACTATTGTTTGAAAATTTGTTTTATGGTTTGCGTTCGCAAATAATTCAGAGTTGTTATGCCTGAAAACTCTTCATCACCTGTCTGCATATCCTCCGATGTATTTTGCTCATCTTCATCGTTTTTATCACTATCATCTGGAGCAGACATCAAATTAAATACTGAAGAAAATTAAAATAAAGGGGATGTATGTTGTAGTCGATATACGCGTCTTCGACTTCGGACGATCTTCAGACGTGTGATTTTTTTCCGAAAGGTAAATGTTCCTGTTGGCTACCGTGAAGCAATTAACCCCAAGAAGCTTTATTAAACCCATTTGTAGTTCATTTTAATTAATACTGTCCAACGCTGTAGAAATCAAATTCAGAAGTTCCAGAACATTTTTTTTGTTGCTTTAGAAGCATCTTGCAGGTCACTAAAATCAAGAAAAAGAAATGATTATCTAATCAGATGTTTAGTGTAGCGTTCTTATAATGATTGGATAATTTGAAGAAGATAGAAATTTGCTGGAAAAAAAATTCCACTTGCAAATTTTACAATTTAAGCTCCCATTATTTCTTTTACTACCCATCATATTAACCTCTTCATTTTGACTCAAGGGAGAAATGTCATCTCACAGACTAAAGGACAATATGATAGAATAGAAAGAATGTCAGAAAAGCTTCAAACAGCTAATAAAAAAGTCTTAAAAAAGACAGAGAAAAAGAAAATGCTGAAAAAAGTTTATACGAGCTCTGTAGAGAAAATATGATTTTGATCTGTTAGAAAAACATATAAAGAAGGATTTTCTTAAAAAGGGTAGCTTAACATCTGGGATAATTTAACATTATAAGTATAAGCAATTTTCACAGACCAGCAGAAGTTTATGCAGGAAGTGGTATAACGTACGAAACGAGCAACGTAAAACTATGCTTCCACTGTGTTTAAACTTGTGTTGCACGCATACATGAAGGGACCTATTTGTATGGAGCATATTTTCTTTTTTTCTATATGTACATGTATTTTAAAGTGGAACAGTGTTCTGCAATATATGCATCATTAAATAGAGCAAATTCATCGTGCCTTGTCAGAAAGTATAATTCTCTCTATAAAGTAGTTGCTTTTCATTATAAAGCAAATACTTTTCTCCTTAAAATTACTAATTTTCACTATAAAACAGATAATTTTAGATTGTAATTACCCCTCATTCTGATACTTCCCATTTTGAGAATATTTTCACCATGAAAGGGAAAGATTTTTATTCATAGATAGAACCACGTGCGTGTAGGGCTAGCTCGATCGAATCAAATTAACTGGACAATACATTCCAGTTATGCGAGTGTATCGTTCTGATAATGCTTAAGCCTATGCCAGTTTAAATTTATCATCAACGCAGGTGAAATAGAACATATGTTTTATTGTTCTTTCTTGCTAAGAATTAAGGCAATTCAGCCAAATAAAATGCCAATCTAATTGTAATGCGCCAATGTAATTTTTAGTTAAAATTGCAAGTATTCACTTTGTATCTCAAGTTTATACTATTCACTTGTACTAGTTGTACTAGTTTCAATTGTACTTGTTTATACTATACATATGCAACGAGTCCATTATTCTAAAAGATGGTTTTATTCCATGTACCCTACCCCCTAGTCCTTGTTCCATGTCTTTTGTCCCCTAGTAAATGTCCTTACGTGGGTTTTACTAAAAATTATCACATTTAGACTCTTACAGACTCTTTCACACCGAGCAAATAGATAGAGTTTTTCCATTCTGTGCAATGACATGCTTATATTAAGAATAATTCTTTTATCGGTATAAGGTACAAATGTCACAGGGCTAAAGAGAATAGAAGGGCTGGTTCACTCCTTTGAAGTATCTCTTGCCGCGGTCTGAAATAGAACACGTAGAGCACCTCCATNCGATCTCCGAGATCTGTGGACACAGTGACGTCATGAGGAGGGAAATCGTAGCTTCAGCTCTAAGAGCGGAGTGAACTAGCCCTTGTATTCTCTTTAGCCCTGCAAATGTCAAGTAATTATAATATACTGTATAATAAAAGAAACATTTACGATAATACCTACTGGGTATCAGTTATTCTTACTGCAAATTCAATATTTGTTGCCATAAAAAATAGAAAAATCATGAGTGAAAGGACCACTCAGTGATCACCAAACCAAAGCACTAACTCATGATTATATCGTCACACGTTGTGGGCAGTTTAAAAATACAATAAAATGTATTAGAAAACCAATCTTGACCTCAGAGTGGATGAGAAAAAAACTGCCATGGCAATTTATTAGTATTAATCTCGACTATACTCTTCCTGTATAATTTATTGAACAAGTTCAATAGTGCCGTTAGAGACTTTATTTTACAGTACTAATCACTACAAAATTTTCCTGAATTTTTTACAGTGTGCTCATAGTACTCAATAAAAGCTGTAAATTCATATTGTAGTTTCAGCATTTATATTGTTGTTCTTTTACCATTTAATTATTAAAATTAAAAAATGATTAAAATTAAAAAATTCGGCTAGTCGTAAACATCAACCCGATCGGTTTCAAGGCCACTTAATCCATTCCCTTCTCAACTCAACAGAAAAACTTTTCTTCTAAAGGCTCCGTACCATTTTTAAGAGGGGCGGGGACCGAACTTTTCCGATTTTGCCAAAAAAAAGTACCGGTGAATTGTCATGCGACGGTTCATCCCGTTAAGGTTACGCCCACACCACCCCACAACTCATTACGTCACGCCATCGATCCATTTTCCATCTCTTCTCATGTTCTCCTCAGTTCCCGAAAGCAGGAGCATCATTTTGTGAAGCCCGCAAGCCGACTCCGCAGGCAATAGTCAAGTTGTAGCGTGTTCTAAAGTAGTTACAAAAGAGTGGTTTGAGGACAAGAGAGAGAGGAGTTGAGTTATTGCGAAGCTGGATGGAATGTGAATATTTATTGTGATCGTCTGCCGTGACAGTGAGATCGTTTTCCATATAGGTTGCTAAAATATGTATCGCTGGATTATTGTGGTCGTTTTAATTCTTGGAATCAGTAAGAGTAAGTTATATTTAATTTAAATCAAATGAATTCAAGTTCCATGATTTTATCATTTCACTATTATAATAAAAATATATTCTAATTAAGTTTATGTAAATTATGAACTAATGAAAGCTAAATGGATTTTCCGAAAATAAATTGAATAAATTATGAAATTATTAATGATATTCTTAATTTCTTAATAAAACAAACATCAGGAAGATATTCAAGGAAGTGATAATGATTTGGAGGCCAGATACTAATATTGAAAAGTAGATTTTTCTTTTCGTATTTTGATTAGCATTCTTATCACTAAAAAGTAGATAATTCCTATTTCTTGTATTTTTAAAAAATATTGTATTTAATTAAAGAAAACTAGAATAAAAATTTTGCACAAAAATTCGATTTGATAGGTTTGTAGTGCTTGAAATGAATGACACTTGAAATAAATGATACTTGACTTAATTTGACAGAATGCACTGATTTTCCTCATAAATTAGTGTCCGTGATATTTTTTAAAACAATTTAAATTATTTCTAAATTTTAATTATACCTAGTTGTTCCTAACAGAAATTTAAATTTTTAACAAAAATAAAAGTTTTTTTTTGGACTCACATATTTCATTGATATTTACTTTTTAGCTAAAGATATTCCTTGAACGCAACATTTGACTTGCCTTTCATGCCTTAATAGTGTTCTTATCTAGGAAGACATTTATATTATTAGACCTTTAACCTTTTTAGACAATAATTAATCGCATACAATCATAATAATCGATGATAGTTAAAAGGAGATCTCGAATAAATTTCGGTTTCATAATTATATTCTCTTAAATTTGGCAATCTTAGTGATTTGGAGCGTTGACTTAATATTGGTACATTGAACTAATAAATTTTGCGATTGCATAAAAAATTAAAATTTATATCTCTAATCTTTTCATTTATCTAACATTGAAATGTAAATATATCTAATCATATACTCCTAAAGAAACATATTTTTTTGTGCACAGTAAGGTTTTAATCTATTGGCCTGAAGATATCATTTCACTTAATGTTTTCCTTATCGAAAAACCAATCGCGCCTCTTGTTTGAAGTCAGAAGTAGAAGTGCAACGCACTAAAGTTGCACAATAGGTAAATACACGACAGTTTGGGGATTATCTGGACATGCCATCACAATTTTGATTATCTGTTGAAGGGATTGCTCCCCCTCTTTAGCAGCCAGGCAACGTGCCCGCTAAGTCGAGCACTTTAAGGTAGAACAATTTAACGAGGACAGATGCCGCGCAGCCTTGATTCTTTCGCAGGTTAATCAAAGTGGTCACCCACTCCCTCACTGATCACAGCCAATGATGCTTGACTTTAACGATCTACTGGGAACCGTGTGTTATGATCAGTCTATTGTAGATCTTAAAGTCAGAAAATTGTATCTTAAGCAGGCATACTCAAGTCAGAAAATTGTATCTCAAGCAGATATACAAACTTGACAGCGAACAAAATTCTCAAACAACTGCGATTAAACAAAAAAGTAAAAAATAATCCACATTTTTTTCTAAATTGACTTGAATTTTACAATGCTTATGAAATCAAGCACACTAAAACCTTCAAAACATAATTTTTTATGAATGTTTGGATTTATTCAGTTTTGTAATGAGAGTTTGTTCAGTTTTGTAGAGATTTGTTCAATTTTGTAAATAATATCTATATATTTTTTAGAATTCATGGAAAATATAAAATCAAAAAACTTATTACCTAAGTGAAACGCAAATTATTATCTGTGAAGAACAAAAAAAATGTATCTAAACTGTGAACAACCATAACTAAGAAATGAACTAGCAAAACAGGGATTAAAATCATCGTAAGCTAATTTAATTTTCTGATAGGAAACTGGAAACATCATTTAAACTTCATCCTCAAATATATAGATTTACGAATATTCTAATTTATTCTTACTCTTACAAGAAAATTCATTGATCAAAGTTAATTCTCACTTAAGCATTAATTTACAAATTAAACATTAATCAAATCTTACTGAATACCAATTTTAACAAGGAATTTAAAATATATAAAAGTTTGTCCTGACAAAAAATTCCTCATTATTAAAAGCAGAAACAGAATAATGTAGAAATAGATGTTTCCTGTTGTAGAAATAGACGTTTTGATGCCAAAAATAAAAATCACATTAATGCTAAGGCGGAATAGAAACGTTTTCTTTATTTTGTTCCATTTCTTTTCATCCTTCTTTTCTCTATTTCCACTCTACAATTATACCAAAATCGAAAAAAAATTAATTACGTTACTTTCCTAGTTGTAATTTTCACTGTAGGAATTAATTGTCATACTTATTTATAATCAGTCGCAGTAAATCTGATTAATAATAAATTTTCACAAATGTTTCTCAAGAATCAACTCACATCCAATCCATTCTTTTGGGAAATTAATGTGTCTTTTACCACAGCAGGAGACTTAAATTTCAATGTTAGGCATCAGCATAATTAGTTCATATTTTAAAAGGGGTACTGCTTTAATAATCAAGGGTTTCAGTGCTATTGTGTAACAGCTAACAATGGCAGGTACGCTAAGTTTCAAAGGCAGGAAAGAGCAATCAATCACTTAGTTGCCTCTATGCTGTCAACGTTTTCTTCTTGAAGAGAATTAAGATCCTTTGCTTGTAGAAGACTCGAGAAGATAAACTTCCACTTCGGAAATGAGGTTGTGGAATGTGCCAGGAAATTCCAAACACGAATTACTTCATTAATGTGCAAGGAGTGTTTCTCCATTTAAAACGATTTTTAGCTCAGGTATCGTTTTGTAAAATCATCGAACAAAACGATGCAAATTTTTACAGTCAAAGTTAAGGTTAGAAACAGCTGATAAGCATATTTTTACAATAAACGGGAATGTTTTAGAGGAAGAATCTAGAAATTGTAACTTACCAAGTATAAGAAAAACGACATACGGAGTAAAAAATGAATTAAAGATGAACAAAAGGGGATGGAAAAGCTCGATTTGTTGTATTTTGCTTAGTATACCAGATTATTTATCAATATAAAGTTTTAAAATTAGTAACAAAGTTTTTCAACAGATGGTGCTATTTGCTTTTGACTGAGAGAGGTGTGATGCAATGTTTTCTGTTTTCAAAATAACCATTATTTACGGCAAAAAAAATGGAGAGAGGAAATTAACAAACGCTTGCGCAAATATTTCATTCAGAATGACCTAACGTGCAGCTCATAATATTGTTTTATAGTTTTTTGAGCTTCATAACAAATTTTACTGTTTGGTGAGACCGAAATTGGTTTCCTACACAGAATGCAGCAAAGTATACGTTTCTGCCTCGATTCATTTTTCTTAAACTTTTTTCTTCTTTTTTTTCTTATGTTTACTCAATATTTCCTGTGAGTTTGTTGTCTTGGAATGCTATGCTGAACCTTAACCACTACCATTTGTGCTATGGTTCTGACATTTGGACACAGCGACTATAGGGAGAAATTTTGACCCCGATCCTAAAAATTGTTTAAAAAGTTTCGTTTGAAATTTACAAAGTTTAGAAAAAAAATACAAGGTCAGTCATAATATGGTGCTTCAAACTGATTATAAAAATGGTATTAAATTAACCAATGGTTAACCACCTTTCGCGTGGACGAACTAAAAAATTGCTCGTACAAACACTTGAATCGGAATGATTTAATGTGCAACGAAAAACACTGTTTTATTGCTTTTCCAGCTAGCGACACATTTTGTTGATGAAGTGTATATCTATTTTTAAAGCTTGGCGAGAACAGTATTGCTCGTTTCATGAGCAGAAATAAGTAAAGCCTAAGATATTATCTCATTTCAAATTTTTTAAATAAATTTTCAGAACTGTTTGTGTCTTTTTTTTGGCACTCGATAACTACACATTTTTTCAAGAAATCGACTTTTAAATTTCTTTATAGTAGCAAGTTAATTGAGGGCCAATTGTAACTGAGAAAAATGATATGGTGTCAGAAATTAAGCAAACGCCTTATGCAGATAACCGTAGACTTGGACTTTGAACCAAAAACATGAACAGATGTAGATTACCAAGGAGAGGAAAATCTTGAGAACCATTTTTGAACCAGTCAGAGAGAGTGATGTTTGATGAAGGAAATTTAATCATGAAATTTAAAAGCAGTTAAAAGGAAAGGATATTATAAACTGTATAAATTCCAATGGTTATGATACGTAGAAAAACGGTAAAGGTAAAGGTACGTAGAAAAATGGTAAATGGTTACAGTACACCTACGATCAAGAATTGTACCTATGTTGTGTTGTACGTATTTAATATAATTTATTCATAATTCAATGAATTATTTTGTATGGATTAGACTTAGTAGTGAACTGTAAAAAAAGAAAGAGTTGGATATAGAAACGCAAACTAATGAAACGTTTAGGTGAAACAATATACTACGCGTATTGACAATTATAGAATACAATATAGCGAAGTAGTGAAAAAAATCCAAACACGCGAATTTGCAAAAAGTAGAGATTTAGGTATTATTAAATGAATAATCCCAAGAAACTGAGTCGGAAAGATGAACTCGATAATATAAAGATTTCATTTGTTCAAAACAAATGTTTCGAAAGCTAAAACATAGGCGCCCATTCTCAAAACTCACCAGACGTGAATGAGGATAGCTAAAGAGATTTGAAACAGATAACGTAAATTTGGTAACGAAAAATGAAAAGAAAAACTAAAAAAAACCACGGTAGCCGTAAAAGGCGAATCGGAGCAAAATGCATTTCCTCACGCTACGTCAAAATGATTTCTACCCCAACTAAATCAGCTCATATTGATGCTCTGGAGCCCTGGAATCTTGTTTCACTCATATGAATATATATTTCTTTGTTAATAACGTGAGTTCCTCACCACCTCTCTAAAGCGCTTGGACGTACAGTGCATTTTGCACTGATTCACCTCTTTGGGAAGCTGCGGTTTTCCTCATTTTGTTATTTGAAACTTTATTTATTTTTTATTTTCTGTTTTCAGTTTGGTTTTTCATTATCCATTTTTTGGCCACTTTACGTTTTTTTCTTTAAAATCTCTTTAACCACATTTACGTCCATCGAGTCTTGAAAATAAGCTCTTATCTTTGAGCGCTCAAAACATGTAGACTTCTTTTTTGTGTATATTTTGAAGCAAATAAAGTTTTTATAAAATTAAGTATTAAAGTATCACATTTTACTTCGAAGAAGACCATACAATAGTAGTGATAAAATTCACAAGAAAATGTACTAATCATACATCCTCAGCTCTGCATCAAACTATAAATAACAATAAGGCTTCTTGTCGTGAAACTCAAAACTCATTTTGCAAGGAGACGTATAAAATGATAATGGATTGGAAATTTAACGTAGAAAAATCTTATGACAATGATGATGGGAGAGTACATTGCATATGTATAAACCCGACCGTCTTGATAATATTTCGCTTTTTGTAAGATTTTCTTCAATAACTCATTATTAATTCATGAAGAGTTGCTAAAGAACAAAAGAAAAAAAAATCCTCGATTCATTTTTTGTAAAAGAATCGATGCGGAAAAATCGATGTTGAAATGAAATGCAATACATCAAACATCTCTTTATGGTAATTAGTGATTGGCCGAAGAAAGAGATAATTACGTTATATTTGGTTAATTAACTGTTTTATTAGCATCTGTTATTAATTTTATTTGCTTTTAGAAGCTGATTAAATGAAAAAGATTTTGATTTAATTATGTTCCGCTATTTATTTAAAACGAAAACAATTTGAAATAATTTTCCATGACTTAACTTTTTTCTATGACTTAACTGTATTTGGTAAGTTTAGTTATAAAAAATTATGAATAGTTTACTCTTGAATAGTTTACAATAAAAATTGAATTAATTAAAATAAAAGTACAATTTGCGATTATGTATAAGAAACAAGTTCCTTTGTATTTATAGCATTTTTTTTAAAAAAAGCAACCTTTATTTATATTAAAATGATAAACTAATCTTCACTTTAAAAATTAAATCATTTCCACCTTTTTGGTATTCTTAAAATTAATAGTACCGCATGTCCCAAAAATTATCAAAGATGAGAAAATTCAATTCAAGAAAAACTTGATGAAATTGAAATATAACGGTTCATTGTTATCGAATCAAGAAACCAGATTATTTATTATATTATTAACCAGATTATTTATTTATTAAAAATTTTAAAATTAGCAACAAAGCATATGAGCAGGAGATGCAGTAGCAGAGGAAGATTTTAAATGGAGGCTATTAAAATACTCACCATTAACAACTACAACGTCGTACGACGAAATTAATATTTACCCACTAAAGCCTTTTATTTGGAATAATCTGACTTTCAGATTGTTAATGAGGGTGAGACTTGAGGGCTAACTAAGAATGTATTAAAATTAAAAAATAACTGAAAAAATTACAATGTTTTTACCAGTACTGCTCTAAGTTTACTTTTATTTTTAAATATATTTAGAATTTATCATAATTTTGAGTAATTCAATGTAACTAAAATTTTTAGAAAAGAGAAAGGAAATGTGAGAAAAGATATTTGCAGAATTAATAAGTCGCATAGTTCAATTTGAGACACTAATCATTCTATCGATTGCATTTCAGCCGACCAATCATATTGGACCAATTTATCACACTGCTCCTTAACATTATCTTTTGAACATTTAGTAAAGATAAGGCATGGATATATGGCCCTAGTAATACGAATTATTACGCAACATTTTATCGGCAAAATTTAATTTTTATTGCAAAATCTTATGTGTTTCCAATATATTAGTGCTAAAAGCAGTATTTGATTGAATCTTAGCTTCTAAGAAGACCTGTTTTTCTTAACATAAACCATAAATATTAACTTTTAATCATTATTATTGAATCCAATCGCGTAAATATTTTGCAGTTTTCATTTGTTTGTTTAACCCGATTTGTACACGATAACAAGAAGCTCTTAAGAATTAATTATCAAAGTGAAACTTCGCTCGATGGCACTATAAATAGAAAAAGGTCTGAATTTGGATATTGACAACTTATAGAAAGATAAAGCATGTTTATGTTATAGACTGAAGTTTAAAAAACAATTCTTTAGAAGAGAATTGTATAGTTATTGATTTTTTTCTATGGAGGTACATTATTGAATTTTATTTTTTGAATAATTGGTAATTATTTCTAACGCTTAAAAAAAGTGGTTTTAAAAAAATAAATAAATAAAATGATAGCCTATATTATTGTAGTTAAGAAAAATATTTATTATTTCGTGAAATACATTTACTGTCAATTTAAAAGCTTATTGCTAAGCACTTGTTGTTTTGTAATTGGTAAACATTGCTTGAAATAGAGAAGTTAATCTTTTATAAGATGTAGGATATCACATTTTACCCTCCAAGTATTAAAACAGTAGAACTCACAAAACTCTCTCTCTGTAAAAATAATTTTTTATATCCTTAAAACGGGTTTACAATTAAATAAAACATTTGCAGCAAGCATACAGCTATTACTCTTATTTAAAAAGGTATTAACAACCAGTTGTTGTTTAGAAATTTCTAAACACTGCTTTGAACAGGGATGGGAAATTTTTATAAGATGTGGGATATCACATTTTATCCTCAAAGTATTGAAACGATTGAATAAAACAAAGTATTGAAGAAAGTTTCCAAAACTTTCTCCCTGTAATTCATTCTTAATATCCTTCAAACGAGTTCATGAATAAATAAAACATTTGCAGCAAACGTGCATCTGTTATTCTTATCTCTCAATTTCAAATTATATTTCCGTAAATACATCTAAATTAAAAGCATTTAAAAAAATATAGGGCTAACGCAATTAAAACACTAAGACAGTTTCGTTCTAAAGTAATTCGAAGAATGTCAAACTTACTCGTGAAGTGTTCCAGAACTTCCTTTATTTTTTCAGCCCTATTTCATATCACTTACAAGTCCCACACGCCGTCAATCCCACACACGCTACCTTGCGTGCTCGAAGATTTCACGAAATATCGGCAAAATTTGTGGTGGGGTTATCCCAGTTCTAGTAATTTGTTCTGTTTCTGTTAACCCCTAGTAAACGTCATTTGTTGTATTTAGATATCCTGTAGATCACCTTTCAAAAGTCAATATTATTTATGTTTATTTTTGGTTGCCGTATTGGAGCTCGAAGGTTATTCCACCCTCTTGTTAATAATGTAGAATTAATATTCCACGTGATTGTTGGCAAAAAGTCATTGTTTTCTTATGTTTATTTAAATTGTTGTATTATTAGCTTTGTATGGATGTAACATCGAAAACGAATTAACGATTCTAAAAAACTATTAATTTTTCTTGCTGGTTTTGGAAGTGTAAATATAAGATTAACGTAATGAATTTTGCACGATTTTTCATGATAATTTTTAAGCATTTGTTTAGGATATCAAAATTCGTTTTTCGCAAATGCAATGTCAATGAAATAAAAGCTAAACACCATTAATATTTTGATAAATTCATGAAGTTTTTGAAAACCAGCACACCTTAGAAAGCTGATTCTAAAAATGTTGCAGCACTTCACAAAACTTAAATTTGAAATAAATTTAAATATGGAAAACATGTTCTTTAATTCATTCTTTAGTGGAATTTGAATAACTTAATTCATTTAATTAAAATAGAATTTTTAGCAAATTTGAAGAATTTTCCTTTAAATTAAAAACAAATGCTATAAAAGGAAACTAGTTTACTTTTATAATTAAAAAATTTGAAATTAAAATCAATTATCGAATATAAGTTTTTTTTTGCCACGAATGAAGCACTATGCTTTTAATAAATAAAATATTAGTGTCTATTAAAATGTAGTAGTGTTTTTCTACTGAAAACCCATAGAAGTTTGAAACACATTATATTTTAATAAACCACAATCTTCGAATAATCAGTTCAACTTTCATCAACAATATCCATATTATGAACTATGGAAAACTTGCTGCAACTATACTAAGATGTTAAATTGAGCTATCTTTCAGCCCAAATTCAACCAGAGTATGAAGTAAGTAAGTTTTAAAATAAATAATTTTTACTAAAATATTGTTCAGCGGGGCTCAGCGTTGTCAAATTTGAACCTAATTGAGGGTTGAATAACCTTCGAGCTTTAACACGGCAACCAAAATTAAGCAATTATTAAGACTCCAAAAATTTATTAACAGAATCTTTCAGAAAATACAGCTATCTCTATCACTCAATTACTACTCAAATAACAGTGTAGTACACAACAAAGGAAGAGCTTCAGGTGAGTCAATGATCTAACTTATGTCAGAACACAACTACAGTTACAAGCAGCCTATTAACTGCTCTCTGACTTGGACTGAGTCTGTATACGGAGGGCCTGTTCGCGAAGTGGACAACTTATTCCTTCACCTTTGATGATGTCCTTGGGTGACTGTAATATGACAGTAAGCAGAAAATGGCGAGAGAATTGCAGAGGCAGTAGAAGTCATAATTCTAAACGTTACGACATTAGATACTATCTGAGTTTGAGTAATCTAATGTTATGTTACAGTAAGTTAAGATAAGGATGGGGGGGGGAGGCACACTCCCGAGTCAGGGATCACCCTATTGGTCATTTCCCCTTCTCAGGAAATATGCACGATTAAAAGATTGAGAAGACGCTTACAGCAATAATATTAATCTAGCATGAGTGTGACTGAGAAATCTGAGTAAAAATTAGGTTTAAGACTAGGGGTCTGACTAGGATTCCGGACTCCTGAGTCAGGAATCACCATAATGGTCTTTTCCTCTTCTTAGGAAGTATCTATGTGAAGTAAAAATTGGGGTGACTGTTTGTAATATTTCGAGATAATTCCGTCTGAAAAGAGGAAAGAAAGTGATTTTGTTATAGTCTTTCATGACATCTATTAGTTCCGTATTTAGTGGATTATTAAAACCAGCTGGGTCTGAGCTTTTAGCGTTGCCATAGATTGTGGCATTAAGTTTATTTGTGACGTTACTATTGGTTTCAATCTTAAGATCATTCCTGATAGCAGCGTTTGGAAGATAATATGATGCTCCAGTTATTCTTCTTAATATTTTGTTTTGAACTAATTCAAGCTTGTTCATTTATGTAGAATTTATGCAACCCCAGATTGGGCTTGCATAAGTGAGAATAGGTCTTATACATTGGAGGTATAATAGTTTCCTTAGATTTAGTGGGAGTGTCGAATTAGAATTTAAAAGAGGTCGTAGGCAGTTATAAGCCGCATAGGCCTTATTAACTATTTTCTTGATTTGAAAATTCCAAGTCACTTTTCATTAATTGTTAGGCCCAGGTTATTTGCATTGTCTGTAATTGAAGAGAGTTATGTCATCATCAATTCTTTTGTGTCTCATTTCTTCTTCTTATGACCATCATTAGGGATTTTTCCTTGTTAATAGACACTTTGTTGTCACCTCACCATTTTTTAACGGGTGGCATGATTGCGGCTTGGTTTAGACTCATAGATCTCATTGCGATAGCTGTGTCGCCAACATAAAAGGGTATTAAATAGTTTCCGTTGTCATTGTTGATGAGAAAATCACTGGTGTAAATTAGATAAAGCACGGGTCCCACCTTGTGGCACACCGGCTTGGATGTATCTTTTTTCGTACAGCTCTCCATTGAGTCGAATCTGGAAGGTTCTTTTAGACAGGTAGTAGTCTAGCCTTTTTATCATAGAAAAAAGAAGATTCGGTTTGATCATCTTATGTATTAAGGCTCTATGCCAGACGTTGTCAAATACTTTGGCCACGTCTAGCATGAGCAGGGCTGTAGCTTCCTTTTTAAATATGCCTTCGCTTACGAAGTCAAAGAGTCTAATTAACTGTTTCATAGTAGACAACTGTTTGCGGAACCCATATTGTTCCTTAGGGATTAAAGTAAGGAGCGGTTCCACTCTGTTGAGTATAATTTGGTTAAAATCTTCCCTAAAGTAGGGAGAAGGCTAATTTAAATTCCTATTTAGATAGGCTAAGCGAGGAAACCCAGGAACTTTTGACATGATACTATACAATTCTCATATAACTTATAAATATTAGTCTTATCACTTCGAAACCCGAATTTTCCATATCTATCATTCTGTTGCCAAAAAGATTCTTTGGCCAAGTAGCTTAGCTTATTGTCAATTTGTAAAAAAAAGTCGCCAAACCGATCTTCCAGAAGAAATGCATTAGACGTTATTTTCTCTCAGAATTACATTAGAATTACGCTACTTTCTGGCAAATATTTTGATTAAACTAGTTATTTACGGTTCGTCTGAGATATTTAGCTTCATAACAAAATAATATTTACAAAATTATACATATATTTAAAAATTTTATCACTATTAAAGATGCAGCAAATTTGTATAATATTATGGTTCAACCTTAAAGGATATTTCTTAGTATATATATATGCAAAAAAAACGAGAAACCTTTCTTTCTATACTTTATGTAGAACTACATTATTTCACCATTGAGTTAGTATAAATTCACATGATGACTAATAAAACTTTATGAAAAACATATTTATTTACAATTAATGGATCATAATTACGAACGCCTTTGAAGAGTTTTGCACAGATTAATTCGCGATTACAGAGTAACCACTGCAAGCTATTTTTTCTTCACGCATAAAAAAAATTACCCGTTCCCTGTATCTATTGATCTAAAAAAATCATCTCTCATCTCGTTTCCTCATTCCTTGAGTTTTTTTTCTTTCGTCACTTCGCTAACAAACAAAAACCATCCTTTGCTCAGTTGTCTGGCAGTTATGAATTTTTCAATATAGATTAAATTTATTGATTAGTTGTATTGATCAGGTTAATAATGATTGAGAATTTTATTGATAAAGATGATAATGATTGGGGTTTTTAAAGTTCTATCAAAATAATAATACTAACAAGTAATTTTTTATGTATGTCCGATGACCCTGTTAGGTATAACTATTCATTGCAAAGATGTTTAAAAAGTATGAAATTTTCTCATTTTTCGGTAACGAAACTACCTATTAAAACCTAGAAGAAGCTGTTTCATTTACAAATAAAAGGAATAATTTAAAGCTTAAAAATAAAAACTGAGTGAAACTTTTTTTTAATCACAAAAATGAAAGTGAAATTAAAACTGAAGCATGCATTACACCAGCAAATTACTCTAAGATAATTATCAATATAATAAAAAAACTCACTATATTATTGATATAATATAACTCTAAAATGTTGCTTAGTTAATGTAAAAAAAACTTTTGCTAATGGAAATTTAATATACAAGTACTCGCAAAGTTTAATTTCTTCAGTTGCTACAAGCTATATGAAAAGCCCACGCATGTTTCAAATTTACAATTTTATTTCTATCAAATGCTCAAGTTTATATCTTAAGCACACAAAAACATGAGCAATACAAAAGTAAACAGTGAAGTTTTATCGGTTTGTGGGATTTTTTTCCGCTGGAAAATAAACTAAACAGAAAAAAGATAAGTTTTTCAAAATTTCGAAACATACATTTAAATTTTTTTTTTTAAAAAAAATAAGATCTTCTCTCACAAACTTAGTGTCTTAAATAAACAAAAGCGCCAAAACTAATATTTGAAGTTCTGAAAAAATAATGTTTTTTTTTTCCTTCATTTTTTTAAAGCCTACAAACAACATATATTTTTTTTATTGAAAAACAACTTTCCTTATGGTTAAAAAATTAAAATGCAGTATATATTTATCTAGAAACTAATTAATCAGTTTTTTTTATTAGTTTTTAAAAACCTGAGGAATTAATAATAAATTTTTTTACGCCTAAGTTTTAAGCGGAATTAAGTACTTATTTTATATGAAATTTTGTACTGACAAATACTATACATAAATGAGATTGTTAAAATGTAATTTTTTTTCAGTATAACTTGTTCTTTGCTAAAAAAAATAATAAATTAAAATATGCAACATGCTATGTATGCAGCATAAAAAATATTCTTTAAGGACTGTTCACAATATATAGTTTTACAATCGCTCTAAAATATTTCCCAATTATTTAAATGTATTATATACATTATATACAACCCAAAATGTCATCAAATGTAATTCATTAATCAGCTTCTACAGAATTATTTTTCTTCCAAAAAAACTTGTTTTCGTTGCTTTTAGGGAACAGGTAAAAGTGGTTTCCAGCCGTTATTTATACGATTATGCCAGGTAATTGATTGATTCGTTTCGCCTCCTGATGACCACAAATGTCGAAGGTCAGTTGGCCACATGCCATTAAAAGCATGAAGTGTTCCAACAATAAAGCACTGATTTTATTTCCGGAAAAGCGGTAAATCTTGATGACATTAAATGCTGTATCGATAAAGTTTTTAGCTTTTTTCACACATAGTTTAACTCTCTCTGTACTTCTATGATAAATATTTTCCACTTACCTTTGTCAATAATAAATAACCCGCAAAAAGGATTTTTTATTACCTATTTATCTAACTTACTGAGCTTATTCGTAGAGGTTACTTTAATATATATTTTTGGAATCCTTTTCTAAAATTAAGATTAAATTGTGTCCATTAGGGATAGTAAATTAATATTACAGTGAAATAAAACAAAAACGCCAGAAATACAGTCATGATTTAGTGAGGTGGGACTAAGACATCAAAACCTGTTTGATTATCAGTAAAGCGAAAGACGAATATTAGAAACAATTCCAAGTTTTACAAGATAACCAACCCTTTGAACTGCCATTTTTTCCAGTTATCTTATGTTAATATGTATGGAACTGAGAGCTTAGTTTAGTTTTCTGACTAAAATTAATTTGATTTTTATGACGATATTCTTGGTGGGAAGGCTGATGGAATTTTCGAAATTTAACCTACTGTAAGGAATTGGCCATAGACATGAACTTCTATGTTTATGGATAATCAAATTTATGTAATATGTATTTATTACAATAAATAAACTTTATGACGCACAGGAGTAATGAGCTTTCCAATGTTAGCTGCTCTTCTTGAACCTACTCTAACCTATACTGTTACCCTCTATTACGTAAACAGAGTCCTAAATTGTTTGTTTATTTATATATTTTGTTTTTTAAGTTATCATCAGATGTCCACACAAAGCACGGGTAAGAAAATAGTTTCCCATCGACATTTAAAAAGAATGAAGTTGGTGGTAAGTGTTACTGTGTCCAGTCTTTCCAGGGTTAGCTTTGCTTTCTGACCCTACGCTAACCTTTACTGTTACTATACTACCCTTATTACGCAAACAATGGCCTAAAATATTTTTTTATTTGATTTTATTATTTTAAGTTAGCAGATGCCCATACAAATCATAGGTGATAAAATAGTTTCCAATCTCATGCAGTTCGTAGTAGGTGCACTTACCACGGTCTAATAAAGGGTTAAATAGGTTTTTACGTTGTCTTCTTCACTTATAATTCGAAGCCTATCGATAGGGTTTATGCTTCTTCTTCGCTTAAACATTAATTTGTGAATGGTTATGTGAATATTTTTATGACTTTATTTTTGACGAGGATTCTAAAAACATATGTTACGGATGGTCGTTACAGAACACTCTGCATTTAGCTATTACTTGTTTTATATAATGTCAAAAAATTTAATTGATTAACCAGGTTTAACGGAATTACTTTTCTATTAAAAGGAAAAGGTAATTCAAATGCTTTTTGCGAACAGGTGAAAGTGGTTTCGAGTGGTTGTTTTTACGATTATGTCGCGTAATGGAAGGATTCATTCCGCCTTTTGATGACCATAAAAGTCGTAGATCAGCCGGCTACAAACCATTAAAAGCGTACAGAGTTCTTGCGATAAAGCAAAGATTTTATTTCATGAAAGGGAATCAATCTTGATGACATTAAATGCCGCATCGATAAACTTTTACTTTTTTTCTCTTCCTAAACTCAGACCCATTTACCTTCTGTAATAATAAATGATCTCTAAAAATACGCACTTCGTATTTTTCCTTCTATATTTGTTGTTTTCATTATCTAGCTCTATTTAAATTACATATAATTCATGTGAAATATAAAAATGATTTTTTTTCGAACACTAAATGATATGAATTAGATGTAAAATGTTATGTTTTCTTTTTTGCTTGAAATTTCTTTTATATTTTTCTGCATCGAAAAGCGTTAATCTTTTATTACGTAGTCATTGGTTTATGACGTAGTTACGGATATGGCACGAAACTCGCATCGAAATAAAATGTAAATAACTTGTAATGCGCGCGCATTAATGAAATGGATACAACTTGAAATGTAGGTAGGTAGGTACTTTATTTATGTTGCACTAGAGCTGCACAATGGGCTATTGGCGACGGTCTGGGAAACATCCCTAAGATTGATCCGAATACAGGGCATCGCAATTTTGATCCTCTGCAGAGGGAATGACTCCCCTGCTTTGGTAGCCTGATGACCTGCACGCGAAGTCAAGCATTTCACGGTAGAGCAGTTTAACGAGGACCCATACAGCGCACCCTCAGTCCCTACGCAGGCTGATCAAAGTGGTCACCCACCCGCTTACTGGCTGTTGCCAGTGATGCTTGACTTCAGTGTTCTTCTGGGAACCGTGTCTCTACGATCAGTTCCCTGCAGGACACAACTTGAAATGTACATCTAAAAATAGACAAAACCTCAAAATACACGATGGTGAAACTATACATAGCTTAAATTGTGCTTAAATGTTTAGTTTATGTTTTAAAATACATCAGTACAATGGAATAAATTAGGGAAACAGTCAATCAGTATAAATAAATCAGTGATTTTTTTGTTTGAACCGTAACAAAAATTTAGGCACGAAAAATAATTTAATGGCAGCTACATATAAAAGTATGAGTATAGCGATTTTTCAGTATCGTTGTAAAAGTGGAATTGTTATTAAGAATTTCTGATAAATTTTATTTAGTGAATTGAAATTAGTTATCTTGATTTAACGTCCTTACAAAAATTTAAAGTGTTTTTAGGGTTTATTTGAAATTAAGTTTGATGTATTAAAGTAGATTTGAGGTTCATTTAAAGTTGACTTAAACAACCTTAAAAATCAACCTCCCTGGGCTCATAATCAAGGTGTATAAAGTTGTTTTATTCATACTCGAGGTTGTTTTGAGGTTGATGGAATTTTACTGAAGAGCAACCAGCTTAGAGAGGCTGTTTTTGAAGTATACAAGTAATTTATTTCTTCTCTTCAAGCAAGCAAGCATATTTGTAGTGAGAATAATTTCACACGATTTTTGAGCTACATTATGAGGTTGATTACATAAAGTGTAAATGAGGTTGAAATTGAGGTTTATTGATGATTTTGTTTTTGGCTCAAAACACAACCTCATTTCTTACCCAGATGTATTTTTTTTTACATCTGACAACTTCAAAAAAACCTCGAGAACACCTTTTTTGCAAGGGCGTATTTTGTATTTAAAAATGAAATAACAGAACAATATTTCATACATTATGAGTTTAAAAATCACTTACGAAAAAACGAATTCAGACTATAAAATAACTCTAATTAGATAAACACAAGTATGAATTTTTTTAAAAAAAATAAGCTCTTTATTTTCAAGACAAAGGATCTGTTCATTCAAACGAATTTAAGTTGCTAAAAAAGTTCCATTAAGTATTAAATCGTTACAAAAAAACCACATACTGTTTCAAATTAGAAACTGAACAAGTCAGTAATTGAAGTGTTGTAAGGATAATTAAGTAAGAATGTAATTAAGAGCTGACAAGACATTTATTGAATTACTGAAAACTAATCCAGGTGAAACAAGACTGAAGACATTTTTTAACAAAAAGAACTTTGGAGAGAATATTGGAGGGCTCTTTTTGTACATTCTTGTCGGGAAAACCTAATAATTGAAAATCGATACAGTAAAAATAATTGATGTTGAATCTAGAGACACAATGTATGTGCTAATTTGTTTGCAAATATTATCTGTTTAATAGATTTTAATTTTTTTTTATTTGCAATACAATATTTAGAGGTTTATATAATTTTGTATGTTCTGCTGGTTTCCTTTTTTCAGGGACAGATATTACTAAAATAGTTCATAAATAGTTATGGTAAAATGGTATAGTTATGGTAATAATAGTTATGGTAAAATAGTTATGCTGAAATAGTTATGGTATATTTGTTATTCTTCAATTAAATAAGCTTTCAAATTTCAATTCTATGTCAATCTTTTTACATTTTTATTAATTGTTTTTACTTTTCTTGTTTTCTTTTCATTTCCCTTGTTTTCCTTTTTATTTTTTTTATTTTTATTTTTCTTGTTTTTATTTATTAATATATATTAAAACAAAATTATAAGAGTTCCTGTTTTTATTTATCAATAAATTATAAACAAATTATATCCTTTTTATTTGAAAGTTATTGCATTTTTATGTTTTTGAAAAAAAATTTCTCCCTCATTTTGCATTAAATAATAATTATTTATACAATGTTATCGAAATACTTTTTCATCTTCCTCGAGATCCTTATTTCATAAGCTCGTGCTTGATTTAGAAACTTAAAATTACTAAGTTGTGTAGAAAAATGCTCAGGGAGAATGATGGAATAAAAAAATTAACATTTAATAATTAGTTTGAAAAATATTAAATGTTAAACTGGAAGTAAGAAATAACACGAGATCCGCTCTGCAGTCTACTAAAAGGCAACTACTGAAATAAAATTTAACATGCTGAAAAAGCAATTTTTACTCATAAACTCATCACAAGTTTTCTTTCCTTCAAAGTTCTGATTTATTTTAAAGTTATTGCAATTTTATGCTCTTTTTAAACGTATTTTTGTCTCCTATTTCGTATTAAATAATAATTATGCTAATAGGGGTGATTGTACTTAAAATTTTTGAATGTTTCCTAATTAATTCTCTTTTTTTCCGGTTGTTAAAATATCACAGCAATTTTTTCCCTATTTTTTTAAAAAGAAATATACAAGTTTTCTGTCTTAACAGATCTTGTTAGCCAATCTTAACAGAAAGAAGAATCTGTCTAATCACTAGTTAAGAAAGTGGTAAGAAACATATTAAAATCCGTTTGATTGCCTGAAAATCACCACGTTTTTAATCATCACACAATCCCTCTTTTTTTTCTTCGGCAGTCATATTATCTTTCATGTTTTCAGTTCCGTCTTTCTCAATAGTAATTAACGAAATTTGATTATGGTTTTATTTCTACTTCGTTTTTATATTAATTTGCGGAACTTAATGTGCATACTTTTTGGACTTCCTTTTCGACCAGGATTTTAAAATTTATAATTCAGGTAAACAATACGGAGAAAACCAACCAAAAGAAACTTTTAAATTCAGTATAACGTGAAAATGTTTGTTATTATATAATATTTAATCCAAAAAATAAAGTTTTAAAATCAATATCAGAATAAAATTTTTTTAAGATGTGATTCCATAAATAGAGTTGTATCGAATTCCTTTTTTGAAGTTTAAAGTTTTTGATTTAAACTGAAAAATATCAAGCCTAAGTTTTGGTTATAGGTTGTTCTTTTAAATATAGAATATAATTTTTTTTTCATTTTAAAAACATTGCTTCATTCAATTTTTCCTGCAATTACTGTAAAATTGTTAACAACTGAAAATTATTTAAGTGCTCATTTTTCCTTTGTTTAAAAATTTAATTCTAAAAATAATTGTATTCTAGAGCAAAAAAATTTTTTTAGATAGAATTTTTTGTAAAACTTTCCTAATCTTAAATGTTAAAATATCAAAAAAATATAATATATTTACGAAATTAAAAATATAATAAGGTAAGTTAAATTCCATTTTAAATTTTAGGAAAATAAATGAAGATAAATGAAAAATCAAAATTACATACTTTAAAATCAAGAATGATAACAGATATAAATAAGTCCCCTAACAGAACGGATTTCCAATAAAATATAAAGCAGATGAAAAAAATATTCCGTTACAATGGGAAATTCAAAAGATGAAAAGAAATGTAAAAAACTCACTTAGCAAACGAATTTCTAATGAAACAAGGATCAAATGGATAGACGTTCCGTTAGAGAAGGATATTCAAAATTTGGCTGAAATAACAGTACTTAAGTTAAGAAGATCATATCCTTGTGTGGTTTTGACAAAATTGGTTTTACTAGTAATGAAAGGTCTATTCATAATTTATACAGAAAGAGGAATTACACAGTATTAGAGCATTTTTCACACAATTTGCAAACCATTAAAAAACAGATGGAAAGAAGTTGCTTTACAAAAGGTTAAGAGTTCGAATATCAAAGTTCAGAAGAAAAGTTTGAAAGTTCAAGAATGTGTATCCACCTGCAAATTAGGCAACATTAATAGCACGAAAGCAAAAGAGTTTCATTTCGATTTGTCGAGTTGAACCCCAGTTGGTTCTCCAGGAAACTTGACTATGAATATATATAATGATTTAAAAGCATGAGATGGCTAATGTGACTTCTTCTATCTGGAACATTTGTTTCGTCTTGAATCTCGCCTCGTAAAACGTTGTGATAAGATGATGGATCGTTTTTATTAGGGAATATCTCTATGGTTTTCAAAATTAGTTTTCATTATTTCTCGTATCCCTCTCTTGATTTTAGGTTCTCCACAGAACTGTAGGAGGTTCTGGAAAGAAAGTTGTTTTGGGAAATGGTTTTTTCGAATGTTATTGTATAAAGGACAGTGTATGAGGATATGTTCTAGGCCATTATAAGTTTGGAAATTACCTAACTCTGAGGGCTTATTAAAGATTCTTGATTGATAACTACCCTGGGTTCCATGATCTGGAATCGATTCAAGTAAAAATCGGAGTAAATGGTTTTGTGGTCTACAGTTGATATAAGGTTATAGGTATGTCTTCCTTCAGAAAGCGGGTTGTCCCATCGTTCTTGCTATTTTTCCAGGTTTATTTTATTAAGTTTTGTTCTAATAGAACATTTTAAAGGTATATCAATTAAGTCTACGTTATCTTTCTGGCACGCAAGTTTGGCTTGGCTATCAGCCTCTTCGTTTGCCTACAAATCCTATATGTGCTTTTATCCAGTGGAGTTTTATGTTTTGACTATAGTGGTTCTTAATCTTTCAACTATATATTCTGTATGTTCGGATTGCTCAATTGCAAAAAGACTTCTTTGCAATTGTACTTCTGTTTTAATATTGTTGTTATGAATCCAATAGACCGCCTGGAGCATGGCCTAAAGTTCGGCTTTAAAAACAGTTTAATGGTTAGTTAATCTGAATCTGTAATTTTGTAATGTGTGATTATCATTGTAATACAATAATTGAGCATCCAACTCTGAAAGTATTATTACATATAAGTCAAGAACCCTCTGTGTATATTTCAATACCGGTATTGTTAGAAGAACTATTATACAAATGAATCATTTGTATGTCTGCTGGATGGATTATTGGGATAATAAGGTTTGGTATGAATGATTCGTCATTTATACGGTGAAAGTAAATATTTGTGAGTCTTTTCTTCTTTATCTATTGTTAAATCCAAAGGGTTGGTCCCGGCTATTACTTGGAGAGCATCCGTTGATATTGTTCTATAGACCTTGGTTATAGAACAACATCAACGGATGCACTCCATGCATTATAGACCATTCGTGAAAAGAAATTACTGATTGAATTCAAAATGTATGCATTATCTTAAAAAATGATGACCATAGAAAATATTTATGCCCTTAAGCAATTGATTTTGTGGTGCAAATGAAGTAACGTGTCTCTTCTACCTTTAAATTTTTATTTGGAAGACCATTCTGGAAAGAAATAACTACTGCTTGAATGCAAAGTTTATATACTATTTTGAAAAAGTGGCTAACATAAATATATTTATATCCATAAATTACAGGTATTATGATGCGAATATATAAGTCTCTTGTAACGTTAAAGCTACATGAAATTTTTTTTAAAATTTGGATGACCATTTTGGAAAAAAAAACTACTGCTTGAATAAAAGGCAACNGAGGAAAATTAATGTTAATTCGCGATTATTCTAAAGTGAGTACACTTGTTGAGCTTGAAACTGATTTAAATAGTTTATTTTTAAATGTTGTGGAGATAAAAAAAATGTGGTTTTTATCAGTTGAATCACAAGTTTATTTGATTCAAATATGATAAATGGATTCGAGGCAATCTGGTATCTTTCTTTGTGTGTGTTTATGATTCTAATATGCTAGTTGTCACCGTTTAATTCTTATACTATCAGTATAATATTTTCACAATAAATAAATTAGAAAAGTAAAATGTACAGTAAGTTGTTCAAATAGTGTGAAAAAAGTTGATGAACTAAAGTTATTGGGGTGTTCCGTTATGACAACCCTTAATATATTTGTATAGATCTTTTTTTGTCAAAAAAGTATGCATATTTTCATTTGCAAGTGAATATTTTTGAAAGAAAAAAAAAACTCAATATGTTACCAAAATCTATCGAATTACTTGTGAGGAAGGCGGGATGTAGAACTTTAATAACACCTTGATTGTCCAAGTTGCATTTAACAAAAATGTTATTAAAAATCGTTTTGCAATACCCCCGGAAACCATATAGACGTTCATGTTTTCAATCTCACTATTCTAAGGAGTCTAGGTTTCATAACAAAATTTTTAAATTTTTTGGAAAATAATATATTTAATGACATCTATTATTCTGACCAATTTGACAAGCATAAGATAACACTCAAAAAGATACTACAGCAAAAATACTGGAACTCACTCCGTGAAAACAGAAAATAATACTCCCATCTTTAAAACTGGAATCGTCTCCAAACTCAAGTAATATTTATTCAAAGGTTTGTCTTCAAATCAGTTCAAATGTTTTCATACTGTGCGCAAGATTTCTCGAATTCAAATAAACTCATTGAATCAAAATTTGGGAAACGGTTTGGCAGCAATCCACAAACTGACCAGACCGTAGACAACGAAGCAGTTAAAAAGTCTGTTAGGTTATCGAGATTACGTACCCCACTACGCAGAAACTGAGTACTTACTAACAAAACATTTGAGTCCGAAGAAACTGTCTTGGAAAGAAGTATGAAGAGTTTTGTTGAAGCACATAGTCTTCTTGACACCACGCTGTTTGGATAGACTTTTGTCATTCAATGTGATGCTTCCTGCATCGGCATCGGGCAAGCTAGGAAAGATAGGATCATGTATCCTATCAGCTATGTCATCCAAAACTTGACATAGTTAACTATTGAAAGAGAAACCTAAACTAGAACTTCAAGTAAGGGCAAATTTGAAAGATTAATGTTTGGAAATCAACAAAGTTTGGACGATTTCACCTTTAAGGCAGAATAAGACCCCGGTGCCTCATGTTGTATTTCGCAACCATAATTTATTAAAGTGCTAAATATAATATTTTGATCTAATTTAATACAAAATAATATTTAAAAAAAGGTATGAAAAATTTGTTTAATATAAATTCTGCGTCAAAGGGATAACATAAAGTTGCTTAAGTATTTATTCGAGATATAAATAATTATTTAGATGTTATTGCAGTATGCTTAATTGCCGTATGCTAAGAAGTGAGAGTTGATGTGAAAGCAACCATGCAGCTGTTTTGTCATATTGTATCTATTTTTTGAGAGCCTAGATTCAATTTCATGTGGGCGGGGGAGAAGGGAAAGATGTCTGGTGACGTCTAACTCGATCAGTGGAGAAGTGTAAGCAGAGGAGGTGAAGTCACGGTTTGAGAGGTGTTTGAGACCAATGCTTATTATATTTTCCCAATATTATTCTTTTAAGATTTTTGCATAATAACCTCATCAGGACGATTATTTCATACTTTGCCTAAACAGCATCCGGCATTTCAAAAAATAAAAATACTTGGTTTTGTTGGCGATGATCTCGTAAGGCGACAAAGAATCATGCATAGTACAGGCAAGGAAGATACTAACTTCGAAGGAAAAGTGGATGAATATCCCAAGGAAAGAGAGCAAATTTTCGGAGAGTTGTTTAAAACTGAGAGTATATAGATCAAAATTCATTAACTGCACGCTTAAGGTATTTTGAGAACGTTTTGTATTAATTTATATAAATTTAAAAAACAATGCAGAGAGAAAATTGGGCGAAACTTATGAAATTTAGCTACTGGTTGGTGGTCAGTTGTATTTTCAACAGTGACCACTTTTTCAAAAATTGAGAGTTTTAAATGATTAAGGAAAGTGTTGATATTAAAATAATGTGAGGCATTTATTAAGATATGGCTAACATTACAAGGTTCATTTTTAAAATAAAAAAAAATATTTTAAGAAACAAGCAAAAGTAGTTTTCAGAATGTTATAAAATATTTTTAATAATTCCACTTTAAAATAATAATATAGGTGCATTTTCAACAAAAAAAAATGGCGACCTAGGGACTTAAAAAAAAATAATAATTCGTGTATATTTTCTCTGAACTGTTTACTTGTTTTTGTTGGCTTTTTTATTAAAAAAATTAATAAAGTGAATTTAAATTAAAAATTACTGTACTATGAATGTGTGATGTCTATATTCCTGATGAAATATGCCATTTTGTGACGAAAATACAGATCAAAACACAAAAATAAAAGTTTTTTTAAAGAGGTCGAAATTTAAAATTGCTCTTCTGACCAAACTAAGGGGACCATATTTACCAGATTGCGTCTACCCCTATATTTCGGAGGTCAGAAATCCGAATCCGTCGGAAAAAAAGTATGTTTATTCAGAAAAAGAACTTTTTTGTGGCTTATTTCACAACTTGAAATATGGTCTGAATTAATTAATTAGCATTTTCGAAGTCACTCCCTTGATTCTTTAATATTGGGTCTTGGAACATGAAGATCCGATCATTACATCAAAGGTTATTCAATTAGGTCCGTTTCTTTTTGTTGCTGAGCACTGTACATTATACGGTTACCATGACCACTTAAATTTATTCAAATACGTATAAACAATATGTGTTGGTAAAAATGTGAGGAAAAAATGTAACTCATTTACAAAAAAATTCGAATTATCAACAATTAAAAACTTAATTTTAGCTATTACTTTAAAACTGAAGCTCATACTTTTTTTAGCTATTAATTTTATAAAACTTTGTGCATCGACCTTTTTATTTATGACAACAATATTTTGTTAAAATTTCAAAATTACTGAATAAAAATTATATATATTTTTCTGTTGTTGCTGTTGTTGGTCTTGAATATCCACTATCAATTTAAATACAAGCAGCAAAAAACTGTAACCATCACTTTCTGAGCTGAATATTGCTTAGCAAAGTAAAGAGTTATTTTTCTTTGAGTCTGCATTTAATTCTCCAAAATATTACTTTTCTCTCTAATAAATAGATGGCAGCACAAGTCTTTATATAGCGTTTCAAACTGTTTCAAACATATTCTCAATATTTATGAAATTTCTTTTAAAAGATAGGTCAACTTTTTATAAATATTTCTAGAGAATCGAACGCTTCTATATCTTAAAGTTTTTAAATAAACGTCAAAATAAAACTGATTTTAGAACGTTTCTAAATAAAAAAAATTCTTTAATATTTTGTACATTCGGGAACATTTGAGTGAAATAGAATAATGAATTAATCAATCAATAATATAAGTAATGGTGTAATATTTATTCTACAAATAAGAAGATAAGAAGTTTGTTAATTTAATTGTGAAAGGTTTCAAAAAACGTATCAAGTATATTAAAATATTACTAGCATAGATATTCTAGTTCACAGTTTTCTTAAAGAAGAACTGAACTCATTAATTTTTTATCTGAGTTAAAGGGCAATATTTATTGACTTGACACTATTATCGAGCATGTAGTTGAAATTTTCATTAAGCCTTTTTGTAGTTATAGATGAAGAGTAAGGTTTAGATGTTAAAGCAGCAGATTTATTGTATAAAAATGTAACTAATTAAGACCGGATGTTAGATCATTGATCAAAGCATCTAATCTCTTACGGAAATTAATTAAAATTTGTATCGTTACTTTCTAAAAAAAATTTGCTGTACGGTAGTTTTAACTTTTCTTAATTAAAAATTTTCAAATATTTACAGAGCTCATATTAACTCAGCTTTTAAAGAAATTTATTTATTTATTCTTTTTTCGGGTGAAAGCTAAAATTTGTTATCAGTCAGCTAGAAAATTTCTCGTTTTTAGCCCTTTGCTTACTAATTTCAAAATTAATTAGTTTTAGTTTAAAAAAATTAAAAGTCTGCGCTGCAATTTTTATTTTCACTACATTTGTCACTTTGCATTCCCTTATAAGATGTTAACAACTTACTCTTAGAGAGTTTTATAGAATTTTAAAATTTCTTTGACATTATGCATGCCTTTTGAACGAAAACATTTATTTTTGCATTATCAATCGAGGATTTACACTCTCAGAAAAATCAACTCTTCGTATCAAAATGCATTGCAAATTTGATGCAACTTTAATGGTATGTTAAATTGAACTACTTTTTCGTTAAGTTGATCCCAAGTATCATATTATCAAGTTCAATCCCAGTAAACTAAACATTTGGTCAATAGATTAAAGGTTTTGAGAGGTTGGGACGTTACCATGACACTTTAACGGTTGGTTGGTCGGAGTTTAATGGCACAAGAGTCAGAAATGGCTATACTGCGTCAGTCACTAGGTTGAAATCTAGGTCTCTTGGTCAAACTGATATATTTTTTCTCGAAGTACAGAATGAAGTCCTATAGCCTTGATAAATTTTAAAGGTTCTGATGTATAGGGCCACCAAGCAGAGATTGAAGATCAGGATAAAAGCTGCCAAAAAGTTTGTTCCTCAAATGCTCGAATCGTTTGTAGTCAGTTAAAATATGTTTAATAGCAATGTCGACACGACATAGAGAACAACTAGGTGCAGGTTCAGATTTTAGTAAATACGTGTCTATAGATTATAACCTGGGTTTTGTCAAAATACCATAACACTTTAACATCTTCAAAGATTGTAAATTTTGTTTTATCCCTTATCTACATCTTTAGACAAGTTTATGAGTAATTTCTTTAGAGTGTGTTAATTTGTTAGGAAGATTAAAGATAATACATAAGTAAACATGTGTTTAATTTAATTTGTACTCCATGAGTCAAATGAGATACAGAGTATTGTCCCAAGTAATCAAAGTCATAAAATCAAAGCTAAAAAGGTATCTCGGACATTTATATAGATCAGAAAAGATAACAACCCTACTAAGCTGTTATCCTTCAAGAATTCAACACTGGCATTAAACTTTAAGTTTATTAACTAGAGTTTTTACTAATTAGAGTTTACTAATAGGAAACAACAAGCATCTGACAGACTCTGACGGGATGCTCTCGGATGCAAAGACAAGAAGAATACGAAGTTTATTTTCAAGTTGAGAAAGGTTTGAATAATAGTATTAGCATAGCTCTCCGATGAATTCAGCTAAAATATAGCTCATGTGTTTGTTTGAATCCATACGGTTGTATGATTCGCTCTCTAGTTCTGTTATGTCTCTAGTTCATCTTAAGTTACTACTTGCAATAAGATCCATGTTAATTCTGTTGTTGCTGTAAACTTTCCTGTTAATTTGAAGCAGAAGCTTGGAGAGAAAAAAGCACAAGATCAGAAGTTAACTGCATAGTCTAGCCAGGATCAAAAACATGTAGTTTTCCTACAAATAGTTCTTAAAAATAGAATTCTGAAAAAAGGTTCATGTACAGTCGGCAGAAAAAGATATCACCCTAAATAACTTTCGTTCTAATTATCGGATTTTCACGTACTTTCTCTAAATTTTCTCTGAATAAACATATGTTTTTTTATGTATTTGGATTCTTTATCTTCAAAATAGCAGCCGCAATCAGGGAAATATAGTCCCCATAGTTTGGTCAGGAGAGCGATTCAAAGTTTGGACCCCTTAATGTTAATTTTATTTTTTGCGTGTTTAGTCATATTTTAAAATCTAATTAAGCAATACAAAAAAAATTCCACCCACTCATAAAAATCATTACCCCAAAGGTAATTCCAAGCAAAAAATAATTCTTAATAATCATTTATTATTTTTTATTATTTAATTACATTGAGAATGAAAAAATTTTGAATTATAAGGCGTGAATTTTTTTTATACCATATTAATCTACATATTTTTCAATTGAAAAACCTGAAGTTTCAACTGTTTTTATTTAGTAGAAGCTGAGAAAAATTAAAATTAATTATTTTTTAAAGAAAAACTAAGCATTCCTCTTTTGAATTAGTCTATGTGTTATCTTAAAATATTCATTTGCGGCGGCGACTTTTGTTGGCTGTTTTCTGGACTATCACCAAATACATAGAGCTTTATTGTGACCCAATTTACGACCCATTTTTTTCAAAATTTTGTCAACCCCCTCCTATTTCAAGGGTCAGGATTCCAAATATGTAAAAAAAAATGTATGTTTATTCAGAGAAAGTACGTTTTTGTGTCTGATTTCGTAACTTAATTAATAGTTAGCGCTAATTAATTAGCGTATTAGAGGTCACTCCCAGGAACCATTAAGATTGACACTTAGTTCACGAAAATCCGATCGTTAGAACGAAAGTTATTCAGGGCGATATCTTTTTTTTTGCCGACTGTACTTATTCATAGTGTAAATACATTAATTTCAACACATTTTCAACAGAAAAAGCGGAGATGAATTTTTTTCTTGCACTCTTGTAGGGAGGTATTAAACTTTATCAAACTAGTATCCAATATTTTATATTCTAACAAAAACTTATGGTTTCTAAAAATAAACAATGAACTAGACTAAATTGCCAATCACAAATAGTGAATTCATTCCTTGTTTATACCCCCAGTTACAACAAGCTCACCTCACGCAATGTCTTAAAACAATGTGCTGTTTTTTTCAAAAAAAATTCTTTATAAGGAGAAAGCAGCCTTAATTCATTGAATGAATGTCCATTTTTTATGTGCTAACAAGTATGAATAATGACTTTCAAAGATAAACAATGAACCAGACTTTCTTGCCATTTGCAAATAACGAATTCTTTGTTTATACATACACTAAATACCAAGTTCACCTGACAGAGCCACGTAATGCAGGGAATTTATGCCTTGCTCAAACACCAAGGCTGACAGCGGAGCCCTCAGGGGTCCATCACCTATCACATCAGCAAGCTCCTTCATTATTAAAGAGAAAGCTCCCACTGGACAACTTGGAGCTTTCCTCCTGCAAAGCAGGATTGCAATCTAATATTGTCCCTAAGGGAAGAGTGGTTTATTCTGCAAGTATTCTTCCTGACGCTAAATACTTTCTTCCTTTAATCAATAAACAACGGCAGAAAAATATTCTGACAGTTCTTCTAAAGATGAAGAGAGATACAATGCCTGATTCTGCTTGGTCTACATAAAAAAATAAATTAATGTCGAATGTTTGGGTTGGTAAATAACGAAGGTTTATAAAGTATGCAACCTTTCTGTTAAAGCTTTTAATAATGATAACGACTGTTTGTCAAAGGATTTTCAATTTAATTAAAAGTTTTGAGCCTCGAGTCACTGTTTAAAAGAGTATTGTATTTTAGCTTGGAAAAGAAAAGTTCATTTAAGTATTGCAGTGATTTTAACCGCCTTGATGTGTATAGGATTGCTTAGTTATTAAATTGCAGCTTTATTACAGTTTGATATATTTAAAAAGTAACAGAATAATCTCAAAAACGCTTTTATTTAGTTCATAAAACGTATTGACTTGAATTGGGAAATGTCATCTTTTTTGCAACACTTTTCAAAACCATTTCTGAAATGTTTTAAATGACTTCAATATACCGCAGAAATCACAGAGAAGTCTGTGGCCGATGGCGACCATTAATTTTCTCCTTTTAATATATTGCAATATTTTAGAAATATTTAAATCTGAACTCTACTCAAACAGCTGATACTTATCGAAGAAATCAAATAAAAGTTTGTGCTTGTTTCTGTGCAAATAATTTACTCGGTCGGTAGTGTGTTAAAATCTAGTTGCCCAGGTATTTCCCTCCAATAAATTGCAAACCTACATAAACTTCCTATGTGTTGGGTCATTGAACTACGAAATACTTAATATTAAGTGTGTAAACTCAGATGTAATAATGCTGAGCACGCATAATTACGTGTCTCAATTTGGCCACTAGGGAGGTACCCATAACGAAACGATATAGCAAAAACTGTGAATTCAATTCATTAATTGCTGCAAATATTTGGGTTGTAAAAATTTAGATCATGACCAGACCTTCAGATTAAATTTCTCTTTATTCAACCACACCCAGTTTTGCTGTATTTATAACCNACTCCCGTGTTTTGGGCCTATGGGAACACCAAACGGCTCGGTATTTTTATGTTTATTCATTATGTTTCCAAAGAATATGGCAAAACTTGGAAATTTTGCTACTAGCCAATGGCCAGTTGTATTTTTACCAGTCACCACTCTTTAAAAAATTTAATACTATAATACTGTTTAACATATTATGTTGTTATACATAATATATTAAGGGCCCAGAAAATTTAATTGATTTACCAGTCGCCATTTTTTAAAACTTTTAATTATGTAATATCGCTTAACTTAGCATAACAAATTAAGGGCGCAGAAAACTTGATTGATATTATATTTTAACACGCTCTTGAATTTCTTACAATGTCGATGAAAAAGGTTCGAAGTTACATGTCAGTGAATCCAGAATCACCAGCTTTAAAAATAAAGCAACAGCAGAAAGCTTTTGTAAAGCGCTTTTCTTATTAAAAACCATCTTATTTAACAACGTGGCAGAGAAATTTTTAAGTTTTCAAGTACCCATAGTACAGGGAAAAATTACCAAACTTCTCTACTTGCCAGTTGTAGCATTTTTAACAGAGACTACTTTTTAAAAATTCAAGTATTTTGACCGATTAAAAAAACTTTATTAAAAATGTAAGGCATTTCTTTTAAAACATTTCTTAAAATATGGTAAACATTCCAAGTTTAATTTATAAAATGAAGAAAATTTTTCATAATCAAGCGTGAAATAAAGTTATTTTAAAAATATTATAAAATATTCATATTAGTTCCATAGATAATAAAGTGAACATGGGGTGCGTTTTCGACGAAAAAATGGGGCGATAATAATCGCCATTTATTGCATTTTTTCACTCTGTGGCCGATGGCGACCATTAATTTTGTCCTTTTAATATATTACAATATCTTAGAAATATTTAAATCTAAACTCTACTCAAACACCTGGTACTAATCGACGAAATCAAATAAAAGTTTGTGCTTGTTTCTGTGCATATAATTTACTCGGTCTGTAGTGTGTTAAAATCTAGTTCTCCGGATATTTCCCTCCAATAAATTGCAAACCTACATAAACTTCCAATGTGTTGGGTCATTGAACTACGAAATACTTAATATTAAGTGTGTAAACTCAGATGTAATAATGCTGAGCACGCATAATTACGTGTCTCAATTTGGCCACTGGGGAGGTTCCCATGACGAAACGATACAGCAAAAACTGTGAATTCAATTCATTAATTGCTGCAAATATTTGGGTTGTAAAAATTTAGATCATGACCAGACCTTCAGATTAAATTTCTTTTTATTCAACCACGCCCAGTTTTGTTCTATTTATAACCAAAAGTATTTTTTTTAATTAGCTTTTAAAACAATTTTAATAAGTTATCGCAAATGTTGCAAAATCACTTTGAAAATGTTATTGCATATGTTTCTAAATCATTTTTAAATGTATCTTATATCCGTAACGTTATATCTCTAAATCATATGTTTTACCTTATTTTCTAATTTTTCGTAAGACGAGTTGTAAATTTATGTTGTCTCATAACATTACCCAATTATTACTACATCTAATATAAATTATACCATCATATTCTTATCTTTTCGTAAACATCCTCTTATTGCAAAATTTTTTCATAGCATATCAGAACTATTACCACATTTTATATAAATATTAACTAAATAGAGTTCTTTCATTTTCGTAAAATACTTACGTTGTAAAAATTACAAACATATGTCCTTTCTTTATATTATACACTTATTACCATTTTATAAACAAAAGTAATTTTTTAAATTTACTTTCAAAGCATTTTTATTTTGTCATTGCATATGCTTTTAAATCATTTTTTAAAATGTTATTGCGTATGTTTTTAAATCATTTTTAAATGTATCTTATATACTTAAAATAAATTACTTCCCTAAACCATATGCATTTCCTCATTTTTTATTTTTTGTAAACTGTTTATAAATGTAAATGTTTTATGCTCTCTCATAACATTGCACAATTATTACCAATTTTAATATAAATTAGAACATCACATTTTTCTTAAACTGTCTATGACTGTAAATATCTTTTCATAACATTACTATAATAATACATAACATATACTAGTCAGCATACATAACATATTTTTTAATAACATTATTCAACTATCACCACATTTTATATAAATATTAACAGAATAGTCTTATTTTATTTTAAAAAAATTGTTACGGCTGAAAAAAATTACCCGTGTCTTTTTTTATATTGTACACTTATTACCGTATTTTTTAAATCTGTTATGCTCATTTTTGTTGTTAATATACATAAAAATAATATTTTTTATTCAAAAGTTTTTTTAAAAATACAATTGCTTGAGTTTTATGATTAATCCACTTCATGTACCAGATATTTTCTCTGCATTAAACATTTAATAGCGTGTTTAATGCCTTATTTTCATCATATCTAGTCGTCTTTTAATTGTGTTTACGGTTTATTAGTTTCATTAAGATACATTTTTGATGTTAATGTGACTTTTTTTTCATTACGCTTCAATTTTGTTAGAAATATTTTTATAAAAATCTTTTAATCAAAGAAAAATGCATTGATAACATATATTTAATTAAATTACTATGTAAATCGAATGAAAATAGAATAAGTTATCGAATTGCTTTTGAATAAATTATGGAATTAATTTATTTTAACAATTATGATGAATTGTAATAGAAAACCGATATTAAAAGATATATATATATATATTAAAATTTTTTACTGAAAAACTTCAGAATAGAGTATAAATTGAAAACAAATCATGTTTTATGCATTTTCAAAGAAAAAAATTCGTAAATACTTTTCTGAAGGTTTGTGTTAATTTGATCTAAAATAGAAAAATCAACAAAAAAAGCATTTTTAAATTAAACTAACACTTTTGAACAAGTGGTAAGTTGTTAGCCTATGCTATATGGTTTACGAAATGATTATTTAAGATTTATTATAAGTTTATGAAATATCATATACATTAATTAAATAAAAGGTCAAAACTCAACAATAGTTCTAATATCTGTTACTTAGAACCATAAAACAGTGTCAATTTGCCTGAACTTAAGTAGGGTTAGTTATACCATCCAAGAATTTAGGATCCTATACTGTTCAGAATCACAAGATGCGCCTCCGATCTAACTGAAAACAATCTCACTAAGAACTGAACTCGTGATTGCCAGACAATAGTCGAGTTTATGAGAATTTGTCAGAAAAATTACGTTTCAAGTAATATTACGGTTCAACGTGACATTATGTTAAGGTTGCAGCAAATTTAAACAATATTATGTATATATAATATTTTTAATTACGTTTGAAAATTACTTGAATAAAAAAACTTAATTCGCTTCAAAAATAAATTAATTGAAAATGATAGTCGGTATGTTTTAGGCGCTAAAAAATAGGCGCCTATAGAAGAAGCACACACAAGAGTGATTTTAAATACAAAACAGAACATGGAAAACTACAGTGGTAGAGAGGGGCAAATCAGGGTAAAATGCATTTCCATGAGAGGTGGCGAGGAAAGAATTTTGTTAACAAGAAATCAGCAATCATATGAACAAAACAAGATTCCAGGGCATCAAGATGAGCTGATGTGAATGGGGTGGACATAATTTTTAATAGTTAAATTAAATAGTTAAATTGAATAACAGCTAATTAAATAAACTAAACTAAACTCATTGGCGTGACAGCCCATAGAGGGCCAAGGCCTACTGTGCTCATCTCAGTTCTCTTGACCTTGGGCTCTGGGGTGCAGGAGCAGATGTTCCGGTTAGTTGGTCAGCCGAACGCGAAACCCCCAGTGTTTAGTTCCCAAGCATGCGTGGTACTCATTTATCGACCCACTGAAGGGATGAAAGGCTGAGTCAACCTTGCCCGGCCCGAGGATCAAATCCAGGACCAGTGGCACAGGAGCGCGAAGCGCTACCACTCCACCACCGGTCAGCTAATTAAATAATAAAACCAAAATGGGAAAGGATATTAGCAATTTTATAACAAATGGGAGAAAAAATGGTAAAGTAACAAGTCCTTTGTAAGGATTAGAGGAAGAGGGGTGTTTGGGTCTAGTGAGTTTAGCAAGAGCTAAATCAGCTATAGAAGGGTTAAATTCACTGTTAGCAGCCAGCGAGAGGAGGAAGTTAAGTTCGGAGTTTCAAGAAGAAGAGCCAGAGCAAACGTTTAGAGTGCGGAAAACGAAAGTATAAAATGCAGATATTTTTTGATAACTAGGGTGATTAGAATTACCGTAAGAAGCCAAAGAGACGGCAAAATGTTTACGATAAACGTAACAAGTAATATCTAACTGCTTCATTTTCTTAGAATTATTTATTAAATATGTCTGAAAATTTTCAATATTTATAATACGTTCAATGTTTTAAAAAATGTCCGCTTTTTAAAGAAAAGACACACAATAATTCTACCTATTGTGATATCCCGAATAAAAATCTCTCATATAAAAAATGAAACATTTCTTTTAAATATTAAAATCTCTCCTTTAAAAACTGAAACCTCATACTTCTTTTTGATAAAACGTAATACATCATGAAAAATTTAAACACATAAAAAATTACATTTAACATTTTAAATAAAAAGTTATTCATTTTAAATATTACAGAAATTGACTTCTTTAAATAAATAATAGAAGACTTATTTTTTAACCTTACTTTCAAATGAATCATATGGCGTCTACAAATTTTGAGATATTCTATCGCAGTCTAGAAAACACTCTAAAAAATCCTAAGATATGCTTCTGAAAATAACGTATGATTTCATGGAGAAACTTCTCATCTTGTCTTCATTAATAAAACATGACAGTACGATGTATTTTTTTGTTTTGTTTGGAAAGATTTTTCAAAAGAAAATATATTTAGGTTATTTGTTCAGAGTGGAGGTAGCAGGTGCAAGATGTTATTTTTATTATCCGAAGAAGCTTAGATAATTAGATTACACTTAATAGATAAGTTTGTCTAAAAAATTTTCTTTGTATCATTTAAATTAATTTTCTTTATCCCAAAAGACTATTCCATTTGCAATAAATAGTTGATTATTTTGAATTAAATAAAAAAAAATATAATTGTGAGACGATAAGACGATAAATTTTATTTTTTTACTAAGATTATTATATTTTAGAAGAGATGCAAGTATTTTAAAAAGGATAGACACAAAAATTTTCAATGGGAATTGAAATTTTTTTAATTTTTTTAAACCCAAAACTTGATTTTAAAATCTGTGGGTTTAAATCTTAGACTATAAATTTAGTTTTGTATTTAAAATAACTATATATGTATTATAAGGATATAATATTTTAAAAAGAATAGGCACTTGGATTTTTAGTGTAATTTTTATTTTTTTAATTCTTTTTTTACCCAAAACTAGATTTTAAAATCTGTGATTTCAAACCTAAAACTGAAACAAAAATTTTGTTTTTATAATATTTATAAGTTACAAGGGATGTAGAAACAAGAAAAGAAAAGACCAAAAAAAAAATATTTTAAAAAGAAAAGGCAAGCGAATTTTCAAATGTGAATTAGAATTTTTAAATTCTTTTTTACCCAAAAACTAATTTTGAAATCTGTGGCGAACTCTCTTAAAAAAATAGATTCATTCTTAAACCAAAATAACATTTGAACATTAGTATCATGTACATTTTCTGCAGTAATAAAATAGTTTTTAAATTGAACCACAATTCTGTTCCAGTCATAATATCACTATCTGGAACCATAATATTATCTATAACCTTAATATCGTTACTTTGAACTTAAATATGGTGTATATTTGTTGCAGCCTTAAAACCGTAAAACCACAATATTGTTACCTAGAACTTTATAGCATATATTTGCTGTAGCATTAATGAGGTTTAAAATAGGACCATATTTCCGTTCAAGTTGAAAAATAATTATGCTATCTTGAACCATAAAGTCGTTGTTTTTAACTTTAATATCGCTAATAGTTTTAATATCGTACATATTGGCTCAGATTTCAAAACGTTTTAAATTGAACAACATTTCTGCTCAAGTCGAACCACAATATCGTTACTTTTAACTTTTTCGTGTAGATTTGCTTCAGTATTAAAGAGGTTTGAAATAGGAATATATTTCTGTTCCAAGTTTGAAAGTAATATCGTTATATTGAACCTTAATAACGTTACCTTGAATTTTAATATCGTATATATAGGTTGCAGCCTTCAAAATGTTTGAAATTTAACCATAGTTTTGTTCAAGTCGAACAAAAATATATCGCTGAACTTCTTATTGTATGGATTTGCGGCAGTATAGCTTGAACTTCTTATCGTATGGATTTGCGGCAGCATTAAAGAGATTTAAAATAAGACTATATTTCTGTTCAAAGTGAATTACAATATTGTTATTTTCGAATTATAATATCCGTTATCTTAAACCATAATATAGTTACCTTGAACTTTAATAACATGTAGATTTGCTGCATTTTTAAGAAGATTTCAAATTTGACCACATTTCTATGAGTTGAACCATAATATTGTAATCTTGAACCTTAAAAACCGTTAGCTTAAACCATAATATTATTACCTTCAACTTAAATAGCATGTAGATTTACTATATTAAGAAGTTTTAAAATTTGACCGTATTTTTGTTTGAATTGAACTATAATATCGTAATCTTGAACCATAATGTTATCATCTTAAACTTAAATATCATGTAGGTTTGCCATATCATTAAGTAGATTTTAAACTTGTTCATATTTCTAAGAGTCGAACCATAATATCGGTACATTGAATCATGATATCTAGTACTTGAACCATAATATCGTTATGTTGAACCTTAATAGAAGGTAGATTTTCTACATCTTAAGGAATATTTTAAGTTTCTTCAAGTTGAACCATAGTTTTGTGCTAATCAAGTTTCAAATGGTATATTTATTATTTTTTTGGTGATTTGGTTCAAGTAGGAACTGGTTTTTGGCAGTTTTTTTTAAACCATGATTCAGCTATTCATTCACATATAAAAATCTCATCTGGATTTTAAAGTAATATATATTTATGCATTATATATAACAACGTCAGATAAACACAGTTATTTTAGCGATACTGCTAAACTCAAGCAAAGACGTAGGAAAAATTATTTCAAAATAAGTACAATAAAAATAATTTTTATGAGTACGTTACCTGTGCTACAACTAAAAGAAACGCCTTTTTTCTACGATTAAAAAAGGATGAAACTCGCTTTTAATTTTTCAGTCTAAGAAAATGGCGTTATGAATTATTTATTCGTAAAAATTCCTGATGAAAAAAAAACTCTTATGGTTGTTTCGTAATCATAATTAAGGCGAATTACAAAATTTTTTCGTAAAAATAATCACGGTTTCTCAAATAAGGTGGCTAGGACATTTTCTTAGATATAGCGATGAAACTCTTGTTAAAAAAATAACCTTCCAAATACCAGAGAGAAAAAGAGGAAGGCCTAGAACAAGATGGTTAGATAGAGCAGAAAAGTGGTTGAAAGACTTTGGAATTAATAGATGGAGAAATATAGCATCGAATAGATCTAGATGGGGTGAACTGACTGAGACGACCTTGGCCGGTAACCGGCTGTTGTGTCTAAGAAGAAGAAGAAAACAATTTTTCAGAGCATACATTCTGGAGAGTCTAGTCCGACTCATTATTTTGTTAAGGTATCCGACTAGTTTCGACAACTTTTTTTGAAAAATTCATATAAAATTTAAAAAAAAAATAGTTTGTTTTACTATGTGTAAAAACTTACAAAACTAGCAAAAAAAATTCATTATTATTATCTTCTTATATGGACATTTTTCGGTAAAAATAAGGCATTTTTTGGCATTGGTTTAAATACCGTATATTTTTGGTCTTATTACCAAAATTATGATTTGTTTATTACTAAATTTGTTTATTATTATTGTCCGAAATGTTATTACCATTTAGTGCAGTAATTTTACCATATTTCGTTTCTCCGTGTAATAGTAATAAAGTTATAAATTAAAATTTAAACACAAAATAAATTTCTCAGAAAGAAAACATATCGAAAAAAAACTTAAAAAAAACATACCGAATAATAAACTTTACTCAGTTTTTGTATATTCTCTCAATATTGAATTAAAGAACAAAATATTTGTTAAAAGCGCCCTTCTCAAAATAAATACAACTTCACTCTTAAAAGAGTAAAGCAATACCAACTTCGCGGAACATTATTAGATTTGCTTTATTTTTTCTACAAATAAATCTCATCAAAAAATGAAAAGATTAACTTCATGGAAACATCTTTTTGTTAAGGCGGAGCATAATAAAATCTAATAAAAGAGAAGTATTAGATACGTGAACTACTAGTAAAACAAAATTGATCTAAAAACGGGCTAAGTATTGCCAGCCTTGTCGAATCACCGATCAATAAGGTGAAAAGGCGTTCTTAGATGAAAATACTAGTGGAAAGCATCACACCATTGTGGCAAGAAATTTCGGAAAAAGCTGTGGAAAATGAAGGAAAAAAAAGGGGAACGGAAATGTCAATGCAGGAAGAATAAAGTCACGGAAAATAATGGAAAAAGCCAAAACTAGATTCGATTCTTTGCCGGATTTTGTATGCTTCAGAAAATGGCGGAAATAATGTTGTCCACGGAACTTTCAATTGCTAAAATCTGGAGAAACTGAAAAATAGTCGTTTCCGTTATGAATATAGAAATTTAGGTGACTGGAACAATGTTTAATGACTTTGTTTTAGAAATAAAAAACAAAATCTAAAAAATTATCTGAATATATGGTAATGACATTTCTTGTTAAAGTTCTGGTAGTAAGAACCAAAATATTCAATCTCTTTCAAAGGAAATCTGGAAAATTATCTGAATGTATGGTAATGACATTTCTTGTTAAAGTTCTGGTATTAAAAACCAAAATATTCAATCTCTTTCAAAAGAAATCTGGAAAATTATCTCAAAACATGGTAATGACATGTCTGTTAAAGTTCTGGTATTAAAGACCAAAATATTCAATTTCTTTCAAAAAAAATCTAGGAAATTATCTGAATGTATGGTAATGACATTTCTTGTTAAAGTTCTGGTATTAAAAACCAAAATATTCAATCTCTTTCAAAAGAAATCTTGAAAATTATTTGAATGTATGGTAATGACATTTCTTGTTAAAGTTTGTTATTAAAAACCGAAATATCCAATCATTGTTTAGTGCATTAACCACTAGACGATCGTTAAATGCATTTTAAGCAAAAAATATTTTGACATAGTTTTTTGTTTTTACGAGATTAAATATTGGAGTTGGGCCATCAAGTATAGAATTCCAACTCTTTAGAATCACTATTAAGTGCTTTAACAACTAAATCATCGTTAAATACATTTTATACAAAACGTTGTTAGAATTTATATGCTATTATAAAACAATATTTATATAAAGAAAATGAAGATTTGAAAACATCTTTAAATGATTTGCAGAACTTTTCATCTTAAAATAACGTAAATGACTTATAAATAAAATATAGTAAAAACATGTCAATGAGTAATAAAATGTAACGGGGTTTAGTCCATTAAAAGATTTAAAACCACATAATGACTTTAAGAATAAGCCTGACATCAAAATTTTTCTAAGGAATGGTAAAAAAAGTAAACACCACAGTAATTAAGTTAATGGAAATCTGCAATTAGTGACAACTACCATTAAAAAAGAGATAATTTATTCAAGAAAATAAATTTTTCTTCGCATCATTTAAAGCTATTTTTCCCTACGTTTTTATTTCGTACTGAAATAACATATTTTGTTGGTGAGATTAATTTTGATAAAAAATAATGTATAATTTTTGTCATTTTTAAAAGAATTTAGTTTTAAGCAAGACGTTCCATTCGCTATATTTTTTTAAAAAAAAATTCCATTTTGATCTTTGGTATTTTTAATCTTTTATTCATTAAAATAATCTTTAATCATAAAATCTTAATAAATATTTAGAATAAATTTTCTTACCAATTTATTGCAACTTAAATAGTTTAAATAAAAAAGAGAAAAAACTGCTTGCGTATTTTATTTCAACTCCGAAATTTTTCTCTGAAAATAATTGACATAAAGATTACTCAAATTATACATTGAAATTTATAAGTAGAGTCTCTATTTTCCTTTAATTACTTTAGTTCAAAATTTGTAAATATATTTTTAACATTATGCAAGGGGGGTAAATTTAAGTTTAATTTTTTGAAAAAAACATAATTGCGTTCCAAATCCATTATATTTTTTATATTAATTGCAATTTCGTCACCTAAATTTCCCTTAACATTTCAAAATTCCTAAAATTTAGAAGCACCTGCTAATTGATATTTATTACTGAAAATATCATTGAATAACACTGCATTGCATGAAATAAAAGTTCTATTGCCATTCAAGCTGATTAAAAAATTGACTGAATTTGAACATATATCTAACTTTTTCCATTCGCCTACCGTTTTCTGGGAAGCCATTTCACCAATATTTATCACATTTCAATAATTTTATGGTCATGAATTTAATTTCAAGGAAGGAAAAATATTATTTTTAAAAACCATAACAAATGAGAATTTTTCTGCTTTTTTTCCTCACAATTTTTTAACTTACTTGTTGTCAAATTACGTTGCACCTATCAAGACTAATTAATATTTAAGAGAGGAAGGAAAAAACGCTAATGAAATCTGGCTAATCATTTCTGAGAAATGCGGGATAAGAACAACCAGTTTGTCGGTCTGATCTATTCAGAATGAAAACCTTTTTGATTGCCTAATGAAACTTTGTTATGTTCTTAATAATCTTCTTCACCTCATCCATGTTTCCACAACTATCAAACATATTTTGTTGTTTTTATTCCCGCCTTCAGCAGAATGATTTTGATGGCGTTTTTGTTTTTCCCTACCTTAGCTCTTTCATGGACAGTGGGATTAAAACTACAGCACTCATTTTTGTTAATGCTATTATGTGCCACCAAATATGCCATTCAAAATTGTTAAAATATTTTTAATCAAAAACTATGCAGTTTTTAATCAACTACTTGAAATTTTGAAAATATAAGGGATTATTCCACGTAGGAAACACAATCAGGTGATATAATTTTACACAATTTTCTTAACGAACATGAATAAAAAAAAATTATGTATTCACATTCGAACTTTATATTTCAGGCATCAATACATGCTATAATATATTTTTCGACAAATACATTAATTAATTTCACACGTCATGTGCCGAGCAAAACGGTGGCATAGCAGTTAAGATAAAATTTAGTTTTGAACAATGCAATGTGTGTATGCAATGACAACGTGTATGCAATGATCATAACTCTAACGGTCCATCTTGACAATAAGTTTGTTTTAGTTAAACTTGCAAATCCCTGTTATTAAGCTTTTTTACTTGTGACGAGGATTAAAAAAAATAAACAGCGTGTGGTACTTAGTGAACTTTATGAACATCAAACTGCAACACACAATGAGTGAATTTTAATTTTATAGATCATAAAATGCTATAAAAATAAAAATTAAGGGCGTGGAACATAGTGAACACTCTGAATATTTAACCACAGCACAAGATAAGTGAAATTTAATTTTCTTTAAGGACGCGGTATTTAGAGAACACACTGAATATCAAATTACAACAAGAAGATTTAATTTTAGTTTCTTGGGTAAGATGCTACAAAATATATATTAAGGGTAGTACTTATTGAACATCTTGAATATCAAACTTCAACACTAAATGAGCAAATTTTAATTTTCTTCATTATGAAAGATTATAAAAATATGCATTAAGAGTGATACTTAGTGAACACCCTGGATATCAAACTCTGAAATGGATTCTAATTTTCTGTTACTTTATTATCTCTTCTACTATCTCTCTACTTTAAACATCAGCGCTATTCTAAAAATAGCTTGGAACTCAATACATTACATTTCCACTTCCGCAAAAAGTTCTCCGCCAAACTCTTTCTGCCGAATCACTCGGATGCAATAATGCAATCTAAGGTTGCAAGTGAAGCAATAACTTAAATTCAGGGCTGTGAAAAATCAATAATCTCTTATCTGTGTCTCTGGGCCATTAACGCAAAAGACATCATTGATAGAACGCGGAAGATACGGATCGCTGAGCTGAAGATTGGATAAAGTTAGTCCATCTTCATTCAGAATTTATCTATGGTGCGAACAGATTTTGAAAATAGTTTAGAAAGTTAAGCTGGCATATTGCGGATTTAAACTTTTATTAGTTAATTTTTTTCGTTTAGATAAAAAATTTAATTTTGTTGTAAAAGTAATAAAAATCCAGTATCGTGCAAGATATTTGTGTAGAAAATTAAATTAGGATATTATGGGTTTAAACCTTTATAATTTAGCTTTTTTCGTTCATTAAAAAAAACTAATTTTGTGGAAAATGCAATGTAATTGCATTATCGTGCAAGAGAAAATTTTAAAGTAAATTTTGGTTGAGATGATATATACCAAGCTAAAGAAAAAAACTAACGTTTTTAAAACTAACTAAAAAACACCAAAAATTTAGAATTTATTTATTCATTTAAGTTCTTTTCTGTTTTATCAGCATTTCTATTTTTTACATCTAAACTACAATATTTGTGTAACATAGCATAATTGAACTATAATATACTGCAACCTTAATAAGGTGTTATACTCAACCATATTTTCGTTCAAATATCATGCAATCACTTTTAAGAAATAGGGTAGTCCAATTTGCATCTAAATATAATTCAGAAATATAAGTTGGGATTTAAACTTTTATCAATTAGTTTTTTTCCCCATTTAGTTAAGAAAAAAACATTAATTTTGTAGAAAATGTATTCGTGTTGCATCATGCTAGAGAAAGTTTTCAAGTAAATTTTAAGTAAGACAAATTAAAGTGTCAATAAGAAACTGATCATTAACGTCTTAAAATTAACTAATAAAAAAACTTAAAAAATTTGGACTGATTCATTTATTAAAGTTTCTTTTTAATAATTTGTTTGTTTTATCAGTAGTTTTCTTTCTTTCTTTCTCTTTGTTATTTTCTCTTCAAAAATATGTTGTTATTGTATTTCATTTGCGGTCGCGCTAGAGCTGCACAATGGGCTATTGGCGACGGTTTGGGAAACATCCGTGAGGATCATCAGAGGACATGCCATCAAAATTCTGATCCTCTGCGGAGGGGATGGCACCCCCGCTTTGGTAGCCCGACGACCTGCACGCGAAGTCGCAGACCAGTTTAACGAGAACCAATACCGCACACACTCGGTCCCTACGCAGACTGATCCAAGTGGTCACCCACCCGCTCACTGACCGCAGCCAGTGATGTTTGATTTTGGTGATATGCTGGGAAACGTGTCTTTACGATCAGTCCACTGCGGGGCTCAAAAAATATGCACAATAACTGTTCACTCTCGAAAAATCTGAAGCATAATATAGTGAATCATATTATACTTGAACTATAATGTGGTTGAACTTAATGAGTTGTTGAACTTAACAATTTAAATTTGTTTTTATACATGTCTAGAACTAAGCTTAGTTTTAGATTTTTCTGAAGAATGAGCTAAATTTCAGGCTTTTCTTACAAAACAGCAATAAATTAAAAATCTTTCTTCATAAATCAACATATATTTAATAAATATTTCTTATTATTTCAGTTTATTTCGTATTAATAAAGAAATGCAAATTAATTCCAGATCCTGATTAGAACACTTAGGTATATATGATCTAATTAAACATGTCTTAATTTGTTTGTTCAAAATATTAAATCTACTATGTTTTAAAAATTCTTGATGAAAATAACAGAAACTCAAAATTAATTCCAAAAAATATGCATAAAATAAAATAATATCCATAAAATGATACTGGCTCAAAATTAATTATATAATTACTTCTTAAAATTTTAGATTTCTTTGCTTCTTATTATTAACAAAATGCAAAATTGTTTCCGCCCAATTTTTAAAAAGAGAAGATTAAATTCAAACTCATGTTTAATAGGTAAATAGTAAAATATATCTTCGGTTCAAAAGATTAAATTGCCATGTTTTAAAAAGTCAGTGACTTAAAATAGAGAAAAGAAGCCATCCCATTTCTCTCATTAAATATTTCTTTTCTATGAATTATAATTGCACTTCTTATTTGTTTATAGTTAAACAGTGAATGCGTAACTTAAACAGCGTCTACACACAGCTGTAACGTTTCGACGAAGCTTTTAATATAGCTGATTTCAATCATATAAGGTCGACGCATAATTTGAATGAGTTTTACTAATTAAGACATCAGATTCATAAAACTCTGAAAGGAAAAACAACATTCAATTTCCCAATCTCTTTTGCCTTCACATTTTACACTGTAAGGCGATGATGCAAATTATAAATCTGCTTTTATGCTTACAGACTTCAGATACATGCATGGAATGTGTGATTAATAACTGAATAAAATTCAGTATTATGGTAAAATATCTTAATAAAATGCATCCTAAGGACCATACTTGCTTCATAGTTTTATTTTATAACTGTCGTTGAGTTTTTTACGACTGAATTTATGACTACCAATGTTCAACTACGTAGTCTTGTAATTTTTAACCCATACTTGCTTCATAGTTTTATTTTATATTTCATAACTGTCGTTGAGATTTTTTTGAGTTTTTTACTACTGTATTTATGACTACCAATGTTCAACTCCGTAGTCTTGTAATTTTTAACCCAATCTTTTTTGGATTGGGTTTTTTTGACAAGGGAACTCCTTGATCAAGTATTGGGAGAAATTTGCCATCGAGGTGGACTTATTCATGGAATTAACCTGCTTTGCGTTAAATGGAGAGGTTCCACGTAACATTCCACGGTTAGCCTAACGGCAACCGTGATATGTTTGTTACGATGGTTGAACTATAATATGTTCACATTTTTGACAACGTCAATATGGTTCTCAGCCTGATAGCCTTATTAATGTCGTAAATCTGCATCACTATCTTCATAAATTCGAATTTTTCCGTCCTCGTCGTAGTCAGCAGTGATTACTTTGGTAAACAATAATAATATATAATAAAAATGGTAATAGGTCACAAAATTTACAAATATAAGGTATTTAAAATAATCTCTATATATATATATATATTTTTCTTACACGGTGACAAAAAAAGCATCATTACAACTCCCCGAATGGCAACGCTAGAAAATCGACCAATGATTGCTGCTAAAAAATGTCACAAGCCAAATCTAGCTGAGGTGGCTCAACATATAGCGCTTTTAAAAACGGAAACTGAAATAACCAGAGAGAGCATTCTCACCAAATGTGATCTCTTCCGAAATTCACCCTATCAGCTGCGGCAATCTTATACTATAAGAAGTGAGTAGTCTTTGTCGATAGATCTGTATTTTAGTATTTTGTCGAAAGCGCTTTTTTTCACGAATTTTATATATTACGAATTTATTTGACGATTTTTGATTTATATCACGAATTATACTATAGCACATTTCTAATAGGTTTAACGAATTACATGTCATTTATTTGAATTCAAATTTATTTTAATGACAATATTTACTAAAAAGATGTAATTTTTTTTTAAAAAAAAGTTGTCATATGGATTTGAATGATTGTTTTGAATTCTTAGAGTTTTGTGCATTTGCAAAGCACCTAAGTTAGTAACGAGCGAAGCGAGCTTGGTTTGCGAAGCAAACCATATAAGATTGCGTAGCAATTTTCGGGGGTTGGCGAACGTTAGCGAGCAGGGGACGCAGCCAACTAGTTTGAAATAATACATAGAAATATAATAGTGTTTGAGTTTACTTTATTATACACTTTATTATTTATTATATTTACTTTATTATGTTATATTTGAAAATTTACAATTTTATTTAATAAAGAGTGAAATAAACCACGTAAGAGAAAAAGCCTCTTTTTGAGTACCGTCAGATGGGGTGACTTTGTGCAAACAGTTAATTATTTAATAACCAACAATATAATAATTAAAAACAAAAAATTATGCATGATTTGTTATCTCAATTGATAAGACTTTTAAAGTATNAAGTTAGTAGCGAGCGAAGCGAGCTTGGTTTGCGAAGCAAACCTTATAAGATTGCGTATCAATTTTCGGGGGTTGGTGAGCGTAAGATGGGGTGACTTTGTGCAAACAGTTAATTATTAAATAACCAACAATATAATAATTAAAAACATAAAATTATGCATGATTTGTTATCTCAATTGATAAGACTTTTAAAGTATAACCTACCTTCCTGGTCAGGATAACTAGAACTTCTTCAACCGAACAGACTTTCCAGCCTCCGATTTTGTGACATTAAAAGATTTTAAACTGTTTGTAACTTGAGCTCACAATTTTTCAAGAACGATGATGTTTACATTGCCAGTTCTTGGTAAGCCATTAGTTCGTTACGTTGACAACTCAAATCAGTTGATACGGAGTTTTAAAAAAAACTACCCCTAGATGACACGACGAAAAAAATTGAAAAAATGACAGTTTGCACAAAGTCGGTAACAGAAAGAAATTTTTATTTTCATTTTTTCTCTTTGTTGTTTTTATTCAACTCTGCTTTAAAATTGTGATTAGAAACAAGTTCGAGGACGTTTTAATAGAGTAGCAGCACTTTTTTTTTTCGTTCCGTGATGTAAAATCATCTAAAAATGTTCGGGTATTCTACAGCGCCCCCTACATGGCTGGAGTCTTTCTGCTGCCAGGGTGTTGGTTCATTTTGTCATATATTTTAAGCTTGATTGACTTAAGCTTTATTGACTGACTTTTACTAGGCTTAGACAGAAAAATGGTTCAATTTAACATCTCATTAAAGTTGTCGTAGATTTACATCGCATTAAGGTTCAAGGTGCCCATATTAGTGGTCGACATTCTGGTTAAAGCAGCAATCGTGATAAATGAAAAAAAAAATTCAAGTCACACTTTAGAACACAAACTCTTTTCTTTTACATAAAAATACATATTTTATTCCCCTTAGGAAAGAGAAAAAAAGTGTTCCAGGAAGTCTTTTTATAGTTCCATAAGGCTAAAGTTAAAAATACATTTTTCATCCCCTGTCTTTGCTTTTGGACGTTATTTTTAGTGACACTTGAAATCTCTGAGATTTTATTTTGATTTAGATGTTATATGTTGTGAAAATAGTTTTCCATTTATATTGGAATCAGTAATAACTATAGAGTTTGAAACCTCTTTAAACAGCTTTTTTGTTAAAATTAATTTAATCAGCTTAGCCCTCTGCTTTTCATTTTACTTATGAATGATCTCTCTTGTTTTTTTTTAGATGATTTGAAAGTTTTGAAGTTTATTAATATAATTTTGGATATAATTATTTTAATTGAATACAGCTCATATAATTGGTGTAACATTAATCATTTAGATCATAATATTGAAAAATGTTCTATTGTTATTTATGTGTAAAGATTCTTAAACTTTGGGTTACGACCCAAATCGGGGTAGAGGGATCTGCAGCAAGTGACACCAAACATTTTAAAAATTTTGATATGTCTTTAACTTATTATGATAATTTTACAATTACCAAATATTTTTACAGAATATATAGGAAAATAAAGATATGACAACACAGACAGCGAAGAAACCTTTCGACGCAATTCTTACATCGGAAACATTCATTTTATTTGGCTGCACTTAACACTTAAGTGTATGAATATTTTTTTAAATAAATAATGTTTGAAATCAACCAGGAAATGGATGCAGTTAATAAGAAAAATTAAAAAAAAAAGTAACACGTGAGATTTTTTTAAAAATAATTTTCAATAAAGCATATGGATGTAGTATTTCTACATCATCATGAACAATCACTACTGGAGATCTGCAAATTTACTGTATACAATTATATAGTATTTCCAACATGAATTTTTGCATAAATAATCATTTTCAAACATAATTACTTTTTTATATAAATAATCGTTTTTAAATATAATTACTTTTCATATACATAATCGTAATTTGTCACACTCACCAAAATGAAGTTGCATTCAGATTTTTCCCGCCAACTACGAAGATAGTAACTTATGAATGATCTACAAAAAAAATATGATAAATTGCTAAATATTCTAGTTGCGTTCGGAAACAATAAAACAGTTTTAATAAAATAAAAAAAGCGTGCCAAGCTGCTACATAAAGAGATATAAGGTTTTAAACAATACAAAATAAATATGTATGGCTTGTATTTCAGGCTTGATTGACAGCTACGCATTGTTCTCATATTCTTTTTGTTTCCGCATTTCAAATTATTTTTAATATTTCATCATCGGAAATGATGTAATATTAAATACCGCAATTAAATGAAAGATGATGTAATGATCACTTGCAATGCCGTAGAGATTTGCCTTGTTTATTAGTGATCTATTTATATTTCTTTTTTGTGGTGTCATAAACCGTAACCTCCGAGAAAGGATGAAGGCCACGACAGCAATGAGTGACTCATACCTAGCCGTTTGATGGAAGGCGGTGATAGAAGAGGAAGAATCGCTTCGATAAAGACACACGATCGCTTCGTTAAAATACATTTAATAAATCATTAGTATCAGGTAACTTTTTACTCGATGACAGTTCATTAAAGGAAATTTATTAACACAAAATAAACAGAAATGTTTCATGGTATAACAAATTTATTAGTGTATTTATTTCAATACTAAATATTACATACATTATATGATTGTGTTCAAACGTTTGCTTATAAGTTTAGAAAACTAAAATTTTGTTTTACAGGCAACACAGGTTAATTTAATGAAGCAAGGCAATGGTGTAGCTATGTTTCCGAACTCAACATTATTGAAATAGTATTTGGAAATAGTGCGAGGATTCATTAATTTACAATACAATATGAAAATTGAGATACCTTTTCCACATCATAACCTTACAGACAAGAAACATTAATATATTTTACAAACACACATTGTGATAAATGATTTGTTTCTCTCATTTGCTCAAAATTAATAAAATTTAATAAATCATTTAATTTCATTTATTAAAATGCATTTAATAAATCATAAGTATCAGGTAACTTCTTACTAGGAGACAGTTCATTAAAGGAAATTTATTAAAACAAAATAAACAGAAATGTTTCATGGTATAACAAATTTATTAGTGTATTCATTTCAATACTAAATATTACATACATTATATGATTGTGTTTAATCCTTTACTTATAAGTTTAGAAAACCAAAATTTTATTTTACAGGCAACGCAGGTTAATTTAATGAATCAAGGCAATGGTGTAGCTATGTTTCCGAACTCAACATTATTGAAATAGTGCGAGAATTCATTACTTTTCAATACAATATAAAAATTAAGGTACTTTTTCTACATTATAACCTCACAGACAAGAAACTTTAATATATTTTACAAACATATATTGCGGTAAATTATTTGTTTCTCTCATTTGCTCAAAATTAATACAATTTAATTAATCATTTAATTTCATTTATTAAAATACATTTAATAAATCATTAATATCAGGTGACTTTTTACTCGGAGACAGTTCATTAAAGGAAATTTATTAAGACAAAATAAACAGAAATGTTTCATGGTATAACAAATTTATTAGTGTATTCATTTCAATACTAAATATTACATACATTATATGATTGTGTTCAATCCTTTACTTATAAGTTTAGAAAACTAAAATTTTATTTTACCGGCAACACAGGTTAATTTAATGAAGCAAGGCAATAGTGTAGCTATGTTTCCGAACTCAACATTATTGAAATAGTATTTTGAAATAGTGTGAGGCTTTATTAATTTACAATACAATATAAAAATTGAGGTACTTTTTCCACATCATAACCTTACAGACAAGAAACTTAAATATATTTTACAAACATGTATTGTTATAAATTATTTATTGTTTCTCTCATTTGCTGCAAATTAATACAATTTAATAAATCATTTAATTTCATTTGTTAAAATACATTTAATAAATCATAAGTATCAGGTAACTTTTTACTCGGAGACAGTTCATTAAAGGAAATTTATTAAAACAAAATAAACAGAAATGTTTCATGGTATAACAAATTTATTAGTGTATTCATTTCAATACTAAATATTTCATGCATTATATGATTATGTTCAACCCTTTACTTATAAGTTTAGAAAACCAAAATTTTATTTTACAGGCAACACAGGTTAATTTAATGAAGCAAGACAATGGTGTAGCTATGTTTCCTAACTCAACATTATTGAAATAGTATTTGGAAATAGTGTGAGGCTTTATTAATTTACAATGCAATATAAAAATTGGGGTACTTTTTCCCCATCATAAGTTTACAGACAAGAAACATTAATATATTTTACAAACACATATTGTGATAAATTATTTGTTTCTCTCATTTGCACCAAATTAATACAATTTAATTAATCATTTAATTTCATTTATTAAAATACATTTAATAAATTATAAAAGTATCAGGTAACTTTTACTCGGTGACAGTTCGTTAAAGGAAATTTATTAAAACAAAAAAAACAGAAATGTTTCATGGAATAGCAAATTTATTAGTGTATTCATTTCAATACTAAATATTACATGTATTATATTATTGTGTTTAATCCTTTACTTATAAGTTTAGAACAGTAAAATTTTATTTTACCGACAACACAGGTTAATTTAATGAAACAATGCAATGGTGTAGCTATGTTTCCGAACTCAACATTCTTGAAATAGTATTTGGAAATAGTGCGAGAATTCATTAGTTTTCAATACAATATAAAAATTAAGGTACTTTTCCCACATCATAACCTCACGGACAAGAAACTTTTATATATTTTACAAGCATATATTATGATAAACAGTATGAATGAAATTATTGATTGTTTCTTTGCAAACTTATTTATGCTTGATATAAAACATGCAGATTTTAAAATAGTTAGTATCAATTTTTATCTCTTCATAGTTCTCTTTTATTTCAGACATATTTGAATTATAGAAACATTAACCAGAAACATTCTTATCTTTACTTACTGAAACAGTTCTTTTCTCATTCAAGATAATTTTATAAATTGAAAGTGCCTTATGGAAAATTATATATTTCAATTTTCTCATAAACAACATAAAATCCACAACTCTAATTTTACAATAATGAAAGCAAAGTTTGCATATTACTTTACAAACATATTGTTGATTTTAATCTACTAGCAGTAAGAATAGTTGATTCATCAAATGTACACCCAAGAGAATTTGTTCTATAGATTAGTGTTATAAATTCACTAAAAATCAACTTAATCAGTATTTACAGTAATACATATATTCAATGTAAATTTAACTTGCATGGTTAAATACAAGTTCAATTTCTATTGTTAAAATGACACATTATTAGTTAAAGTAACACATTTCAATAATTTTGCAAATCCATTTATTGCCTAACTTAAAAGTTTACGATGTTAGCTTTTTTGATGTTGAAGAGAAGAATAAAAATAGAATTTGAGTTTGAAAAAAAATTTAAATGTAGAAAACAAAATTACTATTTTAAAATAATAGCACCAGAGCTTTCATTAATGATAGATATCATCAAGCCTTAAATATATTACCAACAAGAAATATACTGCCCATCAACGTTAATCAATATAAAAATAATAGTTTTTTTAATAATGGTACAAGTACTCTTTCAATAAATTTTATAAAGATATAAACACAGTAAGGGTAAATTTGTGATAATTAATTATAAAATTGAACTAACTCATACTTTGGACAGGAAATTTCTGCCATTCCACAAAGTATATTGTTAAAAATAAATGTACTATTTCAGCATTTATATCTGATAATAAATAGATATACCAAATTTAAAGCTAATATATAAAAAACACAAATTTTTAACTTAAAAAATTAACAAGGTTTGATTTTTTTAAATTTTCGTTCTTGTAAATTTACAAGATTTTTGTCAGATAGCACTTTAGTATTATTTTTTATGCAAATGATACTAAAGGTGGTGATAATTTTACAAACAGAATTAAACAATTCAGTTCCACAGATGTCACATTTCTCTTGTAGTTAAAACAAATTACTGTTCTCCAGATAAAATTTAAATAAGTTTACAAGAACTTTATGTTGTAGCATGTTACACTTTTGAAAGTTTTCCTCAAATTCAGAAGTTAAGAGTTTTTTAAAAATACTATATGCATGAATGATTATGTTTAAAATTAGTCTTGAGGGTTTCTTTAATCCTCCTCTGCTTACGATGTTTATAAAAGAGTCGGGTTTGTTTTCTGAAATGGGTGCCAAGTGACTCTGAATAGGTTCAATCAGAATGTTATGATTAACTACGAAATGCTTAAAAAACATACTGCGTGTTAGATTTAATTTGAAAACACAATAACTAGAAGTATATGTGAGAATCTCTACTTCATCACAACTAACATCGATGTTGAAGTCGCACAAGACATCACTGAAGTCACTATTGTCCACTTCTTCAACATCACCTGAAGTATCATCACCACATAAACTGCGAAAGAAAATATTCCCCAAACTGCTTGAATTCAGAGTGAGGATACTTTTGATTCGAAGAATTCTCTCACTTTCAATTACAGAAACATGGTAATTGCAGTATCATCACCGCATAAACTGCGAAAGAAAATGTTCCCCAAACTGCTTGAATTCAGAGTGAGGATACTTTTGATTCGAAGTTTTCTCGCACTTTCAATTACAGAAATATGATAATTGCAGTATCATCACCACATAAACTGCGAAAGAAAATGTTCCCCAAACTGCTTGAATTCAGAGTGAGGATACTTTTGATTCGAAGTTTTCTCTCACTTTCAATTACAGAAACATGGTAATTGCAGTATCATCACCACATAAACTGCGAAAGAAAATGTTCCCCAAACTGCTTGAATTCAGAGTGAGGATTCTTTTGATTCGAAGCTTTCTCTCACTTACTTTCAATTACAGAAACATGGTAATTGCAGTATCATCACCACATAAACTGCGAAAGAAAATGTTCCCCAAACTGCTTGAATTCAGAGTGAGGATAATTTTGATTCGAAGTTTTCTCGCAGTTTCAATTACAGAAGCATGGTAATTGCTACCAGACATCTGTCGGTAAATGCCAAATCTGGACTCTAAACAGTCTGTCTGAAACTTGCCTGTGATGACATAAGCGTTTCCTTGATTCAAGCGATGCTCAATTAAGGATATCATGCATCGAGTTGTTTGGGTGAGGGCATAAAAGGTTTCTTCTGAAAAATATCCACAGCGAGGCTTCAGTTTCAACTTTTTCCATGTATCTAACCACGCAAGAAAATGTCCAAGAAGATGAAACCTTTCAACTCTTAAAGAGCGAAATAGAAAAGAAGTAGCATTTCGTTAAAGGAAACCTTTCTTAGTGTTCTTTATGTTCATGATGTCCCACCACTTTTTTACTGTTTTCAAAAATTGAATAGTAGGTTGTCAGTTTGAGAAACAGTTTTGTTCCCCATATATCTGAATTGAAGCTTGAGTACTTTCATCAAAAATATTTAATGCCAGGTTGACATTTTGTCTCTCAATATTAGTTGGATAAGTTGTCTTAAAAGACAACTTGTGGGCATATTTAACAATCGAGTTTCGTTCGATGTTAAAAACTTTTCGTAAAAAAGAAAATTTCACATCTACGATTTTGGTAAAATCTTCAAAATCTGGGGGCACAAATGTTCCTTCTGTATCTATCTGATTTAGTAAATTATTTCGTATGGATTTTACGATGTGCACAGAATCAAATAACAGAAATAGGGGACGAGAATTATCCACAGAATTTTTAATACAAATTGAATCCCCAGCTTGAAGTTTTAAATTTTTGAAACATATTCCGGTTAATTCTATTATTGTCTGAGATGACAGAAGCACATTAAATGACAAACCATGCAACACCGAGAGAGCAGTTTTGGTAAAATTGACCAAATCTGATGCACTCATGTTTTTCACAGGAACTAGTCCAATTATATCTTTGTATGTATTTTGTATGTACCTTCTTTTTTGTAAAAAAGAAGGAAAAAACTTAATTTTGTTTATTCTTTGCTCCTGATTAGTTTGTCTTTTGTTCTTCAAAATTTTTCTTTCCTTTCCATTTTTTTTCGTTCTTGATCAATTTGTTTTTTGTATTTGACTAGTTTATTCTTCGCTTGTTTTTGACTTGCTAGCACCTGACCATTCTTTTCTTTGTTTGTTCTTGAGAGTTGTTTTTCTTTTCTTGTTCTCTTCCATTCATCTCTTTGCTTATTCTTGCAAATCCTCTTCTTTGCTTATTCTTGACCATTCTTTTCCTTACTTGCACTTGACCATTCTTTTCTAGGTTTATTCTTGACTATTTTTTTCTTTGTTTGTTTGAAATGTTTCTAGTTTAAGTTCTAAATAATCTAAACTATTTTGTTCTTTGTTTGTTCTAAATGTTTCTAGTTCTAAACGTTATTGACTAGCTTATTCTATGTTTTTTCCTGACAAGTCTGTTCCTTGTTGTTTTTCTAACTCAGTCTCTTTTTGACTAACAGAGTAAAATACAACAATCAGCATTTTTAACGTTAAAATAATCAAACTAACTCTAATTTATAATTTCTTTTATGATTCATAATATATCCATGCTTTACATTAAATGGAAAATGTTTTGATTCATAATATTTATTTTCCAATATTTTATTAGAATAATATTCTAATTCATGTCAAAAACATTCCTTTCCCTCTTTTCATACGCCTGAAATAATATCTACAATAAAGAATACGATCAGAATCTAAATATTTGAAGAAAATAAAATATATAATGGTAGATATATATTTATTCATTTCATTTTATTTCTTTCAAAAGATCCGCCATCATAGAATGTACTGAATTTTATCAAGAAAAGATAAATCGAACTTTTAGAACACACGCAAAAGTTTATATCGACGTTCACTACGAATCAGAGCTGAAATAACGTCGAGAGTCTTGGAGCTTCGATTTCTTTTATATTCTATTTCTTCGGAACAAGAAAAAGTTTAATAACACAGTCTAAGCCCGCTCTTAAAATAAATGTAGCGAGAAAACTATAAATAGAATGAAATTTTTTGAAGACTGAGTAAATAAAATATTTCGTGTGTTTTTAGGATAGTATTAAACGTGATTGTTTCAGATAAAAACTTTCAAATATGTAATTCATTGAAAAACGTTGCAACAAATATTGCAGTTAATATAGATGCTTTATTGTAGATGAAATGCTTAAAAAATAGTAACTTTTTATACAAAATGCTCTCAGAATTGCGAAGATTTGCTTAATTCCCTTTATGCCTCGCGATTTCAATGAATTCACTAAAGTTCAATTTTAGTTATGATTGTATTTTTATTTTAACTAATATTGTAATGATTCTTTTTTTTCTAATTATTTCTTATGTTATGATTTTTCACGTTCACAGAATGTTTATAATTTTTTTTTGTGAATCAGTAATTTTAAGTTGGTTATTAGCATAACTAATATTTAAAAATTTCAATCAATAGCTTTAATTATTCTATATATTTCCAACTATTAAATTCCACAAAAAATGATTAAATTTCGATTTGTTACTTGCAGTACTGGATGTTATAATTCTGTTCCTGCAAATTTTTTTTTAAATATTTGAACATCATTTTAAATAAAATTATTTCTAATGATAAAAATTTTATTATAAATAATAACCAAGACGTCATTAAATATTTAAATTACACTAAAATTAATAGTATTCTTACATATGATTTTGAAAATTTATTTGCGAGTATACCATACAATAATATAAAGAATTAAGAAATTTTTGCTTAGAAATTCTTGATAAATATTTGAATAATGAAGATATTATTAGAGAAGATTGGACTAATTTATGTAATATAAACATTTTTGAAAATTATCTAATTAATGGTACATGTTTTTTCAAACAAATTCAAGGTAATTTTTAGTCAAGTGCATTTGTTAATATTTTCTCATATTTTTATACATCTCATATTTTCTCATATTTTTATACATTTTTAAAACAGAATTTATTAATTAGGATTAAATTTACTGATGATTTAATTAACTTTGATTGTAATAATTTTGATTTAATTAAAGATAATTATCCTAAAGAACTTAATTTAATAAAGACTAATTCAGATGCTAAAGGCGCCAATTTTTTAGATCTTGAAATTAAACTTCATAACGAAAAAATATTAATTAGATTATACGATAAAAGAGGAGAATAAGTTTTATGTTATAAATTTATTACGTTCCAACTTATACTTTAAAATTTTTAAGAATATTTTGATTAGTTAAATTCTTAGGTTTAAATTTATTTGTACTCATAAAACAGATTTTCTTTCAGCTATTAAGAATTTGAAAATTACATAAGATAATAATAATTTTCCCTTTAATTATTGCAATTATAGATAGTTTAATTCAATGGATTTTAAAGAAGCTCAACTAATTCCGACGATATTGAAAATCCGCATAAATAGGCCAATGCGGTTAAATTCAGGATTTTTCTGCACTTAATTGCATTTCTGAATCATTGATTGTTTTTGCTCCATTTTTCAAGTTTTTTGAAAGAGGTCAGAACAAAATTTCTAAGGATCTGGCAGTTTAAAGTTTATTTCGATTTGGTTATTATAACTGTAACTTTATCTTTATTTATATTTCGTATATGTAGACGTGTCCTTATTAATATTTTCTCAGTGTACTTTCATAACCACCTAGTAGGTTATGGTACTTTTGATTTGTCTTTTTTTTGTGTATGCATTGAATTTTCCTTTTTGTTTCAATATTTGATTTTTTATGGCCTTTTCTTATTTAGTTTATCCATTATATGGCCTCGGGGTGTAGTCAGTTTTTAGTTTTACCACTGACTACAGAAAAGTTCCAGTATGTTGGCAGACAGTGGTTCCCCAGATGAAGTGCTTTTTTTATAACATACGTATATATATATNTATATATATATATATCGAAACTTATGAATTGTAAGGTATACAATTTTTTGCATAATTTTAAAGAGTGCAATTTTGAATGATAAAATTAATATCTGAGCGAAATCGGTTGAAAAGTACCTGAGAAATGGGATTATAAAAATACTCCTACGAAATTCTATTTCACAGGAACCATTCGATCAAATTTAATTCGATCGTGAAAATACATTCCTTAAAATTATGCGAAAAATACCTTACAATTCAAAAGTTTTCGACTATTATTAAATACTCAGACTATTATTAAATAAATACTCAGTGAAGTTTATTTTTTGCATGGAATTAGCTTTAGCTGAACGAATTTTACAATAGAGTGCAAAATTTTTTCACTTCGCTTAAAAAGTTCTCGAAATATGCTGAAATGCGCAAAAAGTAAAATGAACAATAAGGGGTCCACGTTTCGGATCGTGGTCCTGACCAAATTATTGGGACCATATTTTAAGGATTGCGGCTATCTCCTATAATTCAGGGGCCAGAAATATGAATCCGTTTAGAAAAATGTTTATTTATTCGAAGAAAGTACGTTTTTGTGTCTGATTTCGTAACTTAAAATATCGTCAGCACTAATTAATTGGCATACTTTAAGTCACCCTTTCGAACTATTAAGATTGAGTCCTAGAACGTGAAGATCGATCATTAGATCAAAAGTTATTTGGGAGGTCCGTTTTTTATTTTTCATCTAAATACTATTGTTGTTTCATTATATATTATCTCGTTAATGCCATAAGGGTTATTATTCTTCAAAACCAGCATTTTATATGTCGAGATTTTTTTTAAAGAGTTGAATATGTTTACATTTTTAAAAAAATATAAACGGTGCTGAAAACGAAATTAAACGTCATCGAAAATAGATGAAAACTAAAAAATTATTCGCTGCTCAAAAACCACATCTCTTGGACTCTGAATAAAAGGAAAATAAAAGTGGTAATTCCTCCTAACCTTAAGACGAAAATATGCTAATACAAATCGAGATGATGACTAAATTAATGCTGAATTTGATAAAGGAATTAAGGAAAACTCTCTGATGAAAAGTATGTTAAGTAAACAGTGATGGAAGATCAAATATGTCAGTTGAAAACAAGGAAAGCGTAAAATGGTTTTTAAGTGGTTTTAAGGATAGTAAAATTAAGCAAATATTTTGTTGATAATAAGCCACATAAAATAAAAATGACGGAGGAAAAAATGGTGGCGAAATGAAATGTCAAATCACCATAGAAAGGAAACTGAAAAAAGTTCTAAAAGAAATGGTACTACGTAAGTGCAAAGGATTTAAGAAGTTGAAGCATGTCAGAAAATGTACACTATCCTGTTTGTAGACAAATTAAGAAATCGGTAAGTTAAGTAAAGATTGGCGAACAGTTACGTAAGATGAAAAACTTCAATATGAAACCTAGAATATCAGTTACAAGGAATCAAATTGAAAATCTAGAAGGTACGATAGCACAGAGCAAAAAAATAGTAACACGGTGACATTGGTTAAAGTAAAGAAAAGAAAACTATAGTTTTTCTACAAATAAAGGTTAAACAGATTACCTAGAAATAAAAGTAAAAGAATTACATTTGGCACAAAATATAAGTTCATCAGGAGATTAATGAAAACGAAGAATGATAAGTTATACCGCATGTGCCAATTGAAAAGGTTGAAAAGACATAGTGTTGATCATAAGTTAGCTGGATTTATTACTAGTTGATATTGGAAATTCAGAGAAAGAATGTTTTTAGTTTTAGAAAGAATGTTGGTAGAAACGAAGAATTAAAGACAGTAGATATAACTGTTAGAAATATAGAAACAAAAAGATTTCGAAGCCTATTTCATATGAAAAATTATTGGAAGAGATCAAATGGGAGATAGAATCAGGTACTGGCAATTCGTAAAGAACTGAAATAATTTTGCCTAACCATGCAATTTAAATAAGAATTAAAATGGGTACCTGTAAGCGACGTCACGTGTGCGTGGCGAATCTGATTGGCTTCTGAATCGACAAATGCCTAGATTTACAAAGGTTGACGCCACAGCCAAGCGACAGAAATCGGAAAAAATTATGTCAATGTTATAATCACGTCAATTTTATATATTAAATCAGAAATGCTTCGGGCAATATAGAAATAAAAATTGTGAATTATAGAAACAAACAGCGGTGGTGAGAAAACAAAATTAAAATTTATTCACTTCTGATTTTGCCTCCTACCTGGTACTAAATGCCATTTTAGATGAATTTGTACACGACGAAATTAGCACTTTTAACAATTATGTAGTTTGTTTTAGCTTTTTTAATGAATGGCAACATTAAAATTTTTATGTCCTTACGCGAGGGTATGGTTTTTATTCAAATTGGTTGAAATGTTATGACTTCAATTTATGCGTAGACTAGTGTATTTAGAAAAAATGTCAGCCTTCCGAGACTTTCTGGGTAATTCTTGAATCTTTTAATAACTAGAACAGTACAGTTTGATACAATTTTGTACTAGACAGTTTTATTTCTAACAAAATACACAATACTGTGATTATTAATGCAGCATAGCAAGTTACTACAACTAAAATAATGTTTGATTGGATATAATTAGAAATCATTTTTGATATTTTGTTAAAATGAAGTATATAAGTTTGTATAGTATGAAGTATGATTGGTTGTACCTAAATTCATATATTTCATCCAATACACCTATAATTTGAAAAGTTTCTTTACAAATTTAAATTATTCTAACTAATTTATATTCATTACTGTATTTTTATGCAGCCATTGACCTATTATAAGACTTTTTTCTATCATCAATTAATCTGATTAGTATATATTTTTTAAAGGTTCGAAAAAATTGAACTGGTCCCGTTATAAAAAACAATTTATAATTTTTTTAAAAAGGAATACGGATTGCATCTTTAGCGTATTTTAAGAATATAAGTGTGATATTTTTAATTAAAATAGTTCAGATATTAATAGTTGCATTTTTTTGCTTATATTGATGTCTATAAGTAGGAATAATTAGTAAAATATTATTTCCAGTATTTTAAAGTAACATGCATAGATATTTGGGTACCTGTTTCACCATTGTATAGGTTAAAAGCACGACATTCCTTACATATCGCACACTTATTACGTGAAAAATTTCTCAGTTGGTCTTTTTTTTACATTTTTACAAATTATACTACGGTTCAATGGGGAAATCATTATCTAACTCTAGTTTTGGCATAAGACCAAATCGAAACTTCTCCTGTAATGTGTAATTTCAAATATTAAATTAAATTAGCTTTTTCGAAGGTTGCACACACCCTTGACAAGCTAGATCATTAAAAGTGATAGAATTATAATTTAATTTCCTAGATTATATTGCTGTAACTAAATGTCATGAAATTTTGCATCATATTAATATCTGGTATAGTAAAAGCTTGATTCATTATTCAAAAAAAACTTTTTAGTGTTTGTTTTTGCAAATTCAATTTCCAATTTTAAGAGATAAAAAATGTCAGGTTAATTAAAAAAAATATCAGTATTTTATAAATTGCTTGGTAATTTTTGGGCTTGTTACAATAAGCCTGTATGCCTTTAACCTAATTAAGAAATTAGCGAAAAGTGACTCAATCAGACTGAGTTTACTTAGGCTAATTGCGATGAATATTTAACAAAGTAATTTATAATAAGTCTTAACATCTCTAAACTTAACCCGGAAGGAAAATTTTTTGCACATTTTAAGTCCCTACATTGTAAATTAGTTAAAAAATTCTACTCTTTGCAAAGGTCGTTGATATTTTACAATACGCCAGGCTAATTTGAAACGTCTACAGTATTTTTTTAAAATCTATTTCGTACTTTCAGGTTTTTTTATTACAATAAGCCTGTATGTCTTTTAGCTAATTAAGATTTTTGCAAAGTAATACTCAGTCAGGATGAGTTTACTTAGCTAATTGTAATAAACCTATAATAAAGTTATTCACACTAAGCTTTTACCTCTCGAAACTTATCACAAACTGCTTGAAATAAATCAGGCTAATTGCGCAATGAACGGTATAGTTTCCAATCATCCTAAAGGTAACTGAGCTCACTGCATTAAGCCTAAGAAGTTTCAGGACAAACAGAAAGCGCTGGAAACGTTTTCAATACGCTAGATCGGCTCGTCGCGTCTGTAGTGTACTGTGTTAGAATTAGAAGAGTAGAATTAGAATTCATATCGTGGCAGCCGCGGCTGAACACATTGCAAATTGCACTTTCCACATGCAAACATTTCCCATATGATTCCATTAAGATTTATTAGGGATAATTAATAATTTTTCTTAAACTTATCACAAACTGCGTGAAATAAATCAGGCTAATTGCGCAATGAACGGTATAGTTTCCAATCATCCTAAAGGTATCTGAGCTTACTGCATTAAGCCTAAGAAGTTTCAGGACAAATAGAAAGCNCTGGTATAGTAAAAGCTTCATTCATTATTCAAAAAAAAAAAAACTTTTAATGTTTGTTTTTGTAAATGTAATTTTCATTTTTGAGCGATAAAAAATGTCAGGCTAATTAGGAAAAATATCTGTATTATATAAATTGCTCGGTATTTTTTGGGCTTGTTACAATTAGCCTATATGAATTTAACTTAATTAAGAAATATGCGAAAAGCGACTCAATCAGACTGAGTTTACTTAGGCTAATTGCAATGAATATTTAACAACGTTATTTAAAATAAGCCTTAACATCTCTAAACTTGTAGCGGAATGAAAAAATTTCACCCATTTAAGTTAGTTAAAAAATTCTACTCTTTGCAAAGGTCGTTGATATTTTACAATGTGCCAGGCTAATTTGAAGCGTCTACAGTATTTTTTATTTTTATTTTATCTGTTTCGTACTTTCAGGTTTTTTATTACAATAAGCCAGTATGCCTTTTAGCTTATTAAGATTTTTGCAAAGTAATACTCAGTCAGGATTTGTTTACTTAGCTAATTGTAATAAACCCATAATAAAGTTATTAACACTAAGCTTTTACCTCTCGAAGCTTATCACAAACAGCATGAAATAAATCAGGCTAATTGCGCAATGAACGGTATAGTTTCCAATCATCCTAAAGGTATCTGAGCTCACTGCATTAAGCCTAAGAAGTCTCAGTACAAATCGAAAGAGCTGGAAACGTTTTCAATACGCTCGACGGGCTCGTCGCGTCTGTGTTAGAATTAGAAGAATAGAATTAGAACTCATATCGTGGCAGCCGCGGCTGAACACATTGCAAATTGCACTTTCCACATACAAACATTTCCCATATGATTGCATTAAGATTTGTTAGGGATAATTAATAATTTTTCTCAATAATCATTTTTTAAATAATATTTGAAATTAATCATGTCTTGTTATAATAAATTTTGTGAGTTCACAGTTGTAATTTAATATTTTTGCTTTCTTGCATGAAACTAATCGAACGAATTTAACAAATAACTTTAATTGTGAATATATTATATTTCTATTGTAATTAATATAACTCTATAATAATTGTGTATTAATATTATTTTGCACCTAAAATTATTATTGTGAAACGGTTAACAAACTTGCATACTGATTTGAATAAGTTTTTATTAAAATGTAAGGTAATAAGGTAATATCATGGAACTTCATTATAAAAATAAAAAAACGGTTTTAGTTACAAACTTTTAATTTAGAAAATATTCAAATTCAAAAATGCAATAGTAGCTGAGTAGAAAAGGAACGATTTTATACCTTTAAATTAGAGATAAAAATATTCTATTGGAAAATAATACCCACATGACTGCTCTTAATTTTTGCTAATAACAATAGAAAAAAGAGATTTATACAGGAAAACTGGATCCTGCCGTGTGATTTTTCAAGCCAATAAAAATGTATTGACAACACTGGAAAATCGTGTTATATTACGTTTTTTTGTTATATAGAGACATATAAACATTATAAACTTAAATATATCTCTCATCCTGTCATTGAGAAAGATTTCTTATCTGAGCATTTTGAAATTTCTTTTAAAATGGAGAGAGGTGATTTTCGATTAGAATCACTTATAAAGTTTAAAGAATCAAAAAAATTGACATATTTGTAGGGAAATCTAATTTTTGGGAAGTATTTTTTACAAAAAAAATCTAATTTTGATCTGAACTACTTGCCGAGTTTGATGAAGCAACCTCATATTGCAGAAATATTTAGATACTGGGAAATATATCTTCTCCAAAAAGAAAAGACGCTAATCTTGATCAGAAAAGCTTTGGGAGTTTAAAGACGCAACCTCATATTGCAGAAAATCTAGATACTGGGAAACATATCTTACAAAAAATAAAATAAAAAAGAGAAGCTAATTTTGATCAGAATTGCTTGTAATGTTTTAAGAATCGATGTCATGTTTATACAGTAATTTTGAAATTTCTGAAATAGTTTACATCCAAAAATATCGAATCGAATTTTGATCAAAATTATTCATATATTTTAGAGAGCATACATAATATTTGCAAAGAAGTAATAAAAATTTTTTAAAGAAAGAGTTTAAAAGCGAATATATAATATAATCATAGTTGTATAACATTAGGGACTGAAATATATTTTTTATCCAGGCATCAAGAAATATCTTTCTCTCAAAAGATGAGGTTATAATTATACTCTATAAATGAAAATTCATTTGTGGAATTTAAATAATGAATAAAAGACTTGCATAAAACTGATGTAAGTTTGTTTTTAAAGAAAGAGTTTTAAGAACTAACGCCTAGTTAAGAAAAAAAATCTGGTTAATGTAGTGTATTGTATCAAAAATATATTCATTAAATTCCAATATACTATTTTGTTAATTAAAAAGTTACTTCGTTGATCACATTTTAGTTTTGTTTCTAAATCAAGGATATTATTTTTCGATCTTTCTAATTTTTTCTTTTCGAACATCTTAAAAGTTTAATCCCCTTGTCCATATCTCTTAGTATTTCCTTCTGAATCTCAGTGTATAAGTGTCTTACGCCTAAGAACATGAAATTAAACAAGATAAAACTTTAAAGAAATGAAAAACTTTATTCAAAAACAGAACAATAAATATTAACTAAATCTTCGCAAGTTTTGAAACGCTGATACGAAAAATAAAAATTTGTATTTACTATAAATTCAGCGTTGGAATAATCCCAAGTAAAGAAAACCACAAAAGCCAATATAATAAACTCTTGGGAATTTCTCCTTATGGATTTTTTTCTCATAGAAAAAAAGAAAGGGAATGAAAATTAGCGGAACATTAACCGAAGCAAAATGCTAAAAATGACTAAATAATCGGTCCCAGATCAGAACACGCCTTCCTTTCTTTTACCTCTCTGCCTCCTTCACGGTAAGTCTTCTCACCGCCCTGAATGGCATTTTGAACAAGAAGCCAAAGAGATATCCAATCGATATATGGTCTTTACCGCCCTGAGCAGTTCTGTATGCTACCTGGTGTGCCTAGAGCCGTTCACACATCCTATTATTATTTTATATGTGTTTTTTTTTCTTTTTCTGTGCCAGATGATAAGGGAAAATAACTTATTTTTTCTTCTGTTCATTCGTCGGATTTATCTCTTCATAGCATTGTGTTTCTATTTCTATTTTTTTTCTTCATGGAACTGTTTGTTACTTTTGGCAAAATGTCAAAATAGAATTACCGAAGTGGAATGGCTATTTGCTGTAAAAATAGAAAGTTTGATTCTATCTCTTAAAGTTTAGAAACTTTTTCTTCCGGAAAAATGCATTTTAAATTTAATATATAAAAATATTTTTTTACAGTTACATTGAAGAGAGTACAATTCAAATGTTTTAAATATTAGAAACATATGAATAAAATATAATTTTCTTTTAATTTAAGATACGAAATATTTAATGGGGTATTGTACTAGAAATATACAGTGCATCAAATAATAATACAATACTTCCTTAATATAAATAATTATATACACCTAATTAAAATCACGTTAAGTTGATGACATAATTAAAACGACGATTAAATGCTTATAGCGAATGAAGCTGAAAGGTTCTTTCATTTTGCTCAATAAATATGTTAATACCAGGGGACTAAGCCCCCTGTTCGCTACCGCACACCAACCCCGATGATTGCTTGGCAATAATTGTTTTTTCTTGGCAGAAAACAGTTTTTCTACTTAAGTTAAAATTATTCACTTAACATTTATGTACTAAAAGGAATTCTGATTGCCTAAGCTTGCGCCTCTACTTCCCACTTCCAAATATCTATATATATATTTCTCTTACACAGCGACAAAAAAAAGCCTTATTACAACTCCCCGAATGGCAACGCTGTAAAATCGACCAATGATTGCCGCTAAAAATGTCACATGCTAAATCTAGCTGAGGTGGCTCAACATATAGCGCTTTTAAAAGCGGAAACTGAAATAACCAGAGAGCATCAGCTGCGGCAATCTCATACTATTAAGCTAGGCAGAAGTGAGTAGTCTTTGTCGATAGATCTCTATTTTAGTATTTTGTCGAAAGCGCTTTTTTTCACGAATTTTTATGTTACGAATTTATTTGACGATTTTTGATTTATATCACGAATTATACTATAGCACATTTCTAATAGGTTTAACGAATTACATGTCATTTATTTGAATTCAAATTTATTTTAATGACTTAGTATATACAAAAAAGATTTAATTTTTTTTAAAAAAAAAAAGTTGTTATATGGATTTGAATGATTGTTTTGAATTCTTATAATTTTGTGTATTTGCAATGTACCTAAGTTAGTAGCGAGCGAAGCGAGCTTGGTTTGCGAAGCAAACCATATAAGATTGTGCAGCAATTTTCGGGGGTTGGCGAACGTTAGCGAGCAGGAAGCGCATTCCACTAGTTACTATCTATTAGTATTATAAACATTTAGATCTCTTGGTGAACAGAAGTGATTTTTCGAAGTAATAATTTTTTAAAATAACATTAATATTCTTATAACGTTATATGGTTCAAACAAATTTGATGAGTTCACAACCATAATTTAAAATTTTCGCTAATAATAGCAGTACTGGAAAATAACTTTAAATTAGGGATACAAAAATATTTAAAGGAAAACAACACATTTACGACTTTTGTTCATTTTATGCTGATGACAACCAAAACAATAATGAAATGAATGAGGAAAAACTGGATCCTACCACGTGATTTTCCGTCCAATAAAAATGCACCGACAACAATGGAAAACTGTGTTAGACCATTATGTTTTTATGTTATACAGAGTTATGAAACATGAGAGAACATGAAAAAGTAATAAAACATTTACTTTTCAATTATCTGCAAATAGAAACCGAAAATGCGTGTAAATAAATTAAAAGCAGTGCGAGAAATGTAAAAGCGCTAAGTAACTGGTAGACATAAATAGCGCTTAGTTTCAAGGGCACGTACCGCAAAACTTGTGAATTAAATATTTTTTAAACTTCTTTCTCATAGACCTTTTTGGTTCTTCAGAACTTTGAGTATAATTACATCCAAGACAGATAAAATAATAAAATACACACTTACTTCAATAAAATGATTTCTCAAGATTTTTTTAACTAAATGGCACACTTATACCAACAATTGACAACTCATGAAAAAACTAGTCATCTTTTAATTTCGTGATAAAGCGAAGTTAACTGTAGCCCAAGCTTACTGCTGAAGCGTAAATATTTAACTCATCTACCGGCTTTGTGGTCTGTTTGTTCCTCTCTCAGCAGGACTCGTTACATAAAAGAACCAGTTTATCCCTTTCCTGACTTCGGAGATAATTTCAAGATGAGGCAAATTTTTGCATTGAAAAAGAAATAGTTAAGAAATTCCACCCCATTCTAGTTGGTTATTGATTAAAATACGAGTTTATTCTAGTTTGCTGTAATTAAGATAATTTAAAATCACACTCCAGTATACGACGTCGAAGTTTATTTAAAGACTCACTTATTCCATAATACGATATCCGGGAAAGAATTTTTTTTTTTTTTTTAGTTCGTCCAGTAAAGCATTGTTATTTTGCGAATTGTGCTTCTATCTAAAGAATACCCCACGCTCTGTCAGAGACTATGGTTAAGAGGGAGGAGTATCTCAAGGTGAGGGTAGTGGTGTGGGGTAAACATTAACGATGAGTTTTGACAGGAATTGGTGAGAAAAGTAACGAAAGCTCTTCTCCTTAAAATGCTTGCTGAGTTTTTTTTGTTTTGTTTTTTGTTTTGTTTCAATAACAACAGCGAATCCCAGACTCTGTGTGTTTTTCAGATCGACAGACTATATTTAACTTAAAGAGTTTTTAGATTGACTGTTAGACTTTCTCATCACCTTTCGCATCTTTGATTAATGTGCGCTCATGCCCCCATCTTTCCATTCCTTTGCTGACACTTTTGAATTAGTTCACCCTACCCCTCTTCAAAAGAGTTGGACTTAGATATATCTGACGTATGAGCCGTGATGGGCTCAGGGGATAGAGCGTTCGCCTTCCAATGCAGCGAACCGGGTTCGAATCCCAGTCGATACGAATTCCGCATCCGGCTTGCACCGACCACAGTGCTGACGTGAAATATCCTTAGTGGTAAACGAATCATGGGTTAGAGTCCCCTTGCCGTCCGGATTACCGGGGGAGGTTCTCGTGATCTTCCTCTCCATGTAACGCAAATGCGGGTTAGCTCCATCAAAAAGTCCTCCACGAAGGCAAATTTCCTCCAATGCTCGATCCAGGAGTTTCCTTGTCTTCTGGATTGGGTTCAAAATTGCAAGGCTAAGGAGTTGAACATTAGTAGTCGTAAACCCATCAAATTGGGTTGGCTGTTCAACGACGGTTATAAAATAAAATAAAATTTCTTACTTATGTTTAATAACAGAAATAAAAANGGAGTTCCCTTGTTTTCTGGATTGGGTTCAAAATTACAAGGCTACGGAGTTGAACATTAGTAGTCGCAAATCCATCAAATTGGGTCGGCTGTTCAATGACGGTTATAAAATAAAATAAAATTTCTGACATATGTTTAATAACAGAAATATACATTTTTTTACACCTTTAACTTAAAAAAGAAAATTCTAAAAAACAAGTACTCTTAAGGTGTTTCTTTTTTACCTTTTCTAATAAACGATGCATTTATTTTTCACAGTACGATTCGTAAATGAAGTAATATAACCGACTTTTTAAAAACTTTTTGTTTTAAATAGAACAATACTTCAAGATTCTTTGCCTCGAAATAATTCCCTTGGAAAACTATGCCACTTTGATGACGGCTCATCCAATCTTAATAGCAGCATTGGAACTGAATGAGCATTAATCTGGTCGCTTACAGCATTTAAAAAAATTTCGAGCGTTCCAAAATGCAACCATTGATTTGAATTTTCAATCTCGGCATGAGGAAAAGGTCAATAGTTTTCAAGTCAAGGGAGAAAAGAGATTGAGAAGCCACAGGAATGTGTTTATTAACAAAAAACACGTTTAATGAGATTGCTTTGTGAAAAGGCGCTTTGCCGTCCTTGATGTATGGCATGATCCTTTTTTGTTGTTTAAATCTGAAAACCCAAGATGCAGGGATTCTTCCTACATTTCTATTGCTTCTTTCAGTTGAAGCCCTTTCGCTGCACGTGTTTCTGCATCAGTCTAAGGTTGTTATACAGAACGTAGCGCTTCAAATCTCATTACTTAATTTGCACACCTCATTTAAATTATCTTTATGACACATATACTCCATTATATGATATCTAAATTATTTAAAGGCACATTTAAGTATATGATATCTAAAATTATTTAAATGTACAATTACTCCCGTATACGATATCTAAGATTATTTAAAGATACACTTACTCAAATATGCAATATCTAAAATTAGTTAACGATACAATTACTCGAGTATTCAATATTTAAGATTAAAGATACACTTACTCCAGTACACGATATCTATCTAAAATTAGTTAACTATACAATTACTCGAGTATACAATATTTAAGATTAAAAATACACTTACTCCAGTATACGATATCTAAGATTATTTAAAGATACACTTACTTAAGTATATAATATTTAAGATTAAAGACGCACTTACTCCAATATACGAGATCTAAGATTATTTAAAGATACTCTTACGCAAGTATATAATATTTAAGATTATTTAAAAATGCACTTACTCAAATATGCAATATCTAAAATTAGTTAACAATACAATTTGTCGAGTATACAATATTTAAGATTAAAGACACACTTACTCCAATATACGACATCTAAGATTATTTAAAGATACTCTTAAGCAAGTATATAATATTTAAGATTATTTAAAGATATACTCACTCCAGAATACAATATCTAAGATTATTTATAAATGCACTTACTTCAGTATACGATATTTAAGATTATTTAAGGATACACATGCTCCAGTAAAATTTATTTAAGATTATCTGAAGATACATTTAATCCAATAGACGACTAGAAGTAAAATTTTTTTATTAAAGTAAATTATTGTTATTTTAAGAATACTGTGATTCTGTGTCTGCAGCTGTGTTTCCTTGACTCCTCTGGTTCCTCTCTATTTCTGTCACATTTGCATGCATAGGTTTTCAATCTTGAAAAGATTCAGATTTAGGCGTCTCTGTGGTGTAATATACTTTTTTTGTAGTTGCAACTCTATAGAAAACGATAAAAAATTCTGTACTCTTTTAGTACATCTTTTTCGCCTTTCAATTTAAACGAAATATTTGTTTTTCTTTTTTATTCCTCTCATTTTTACTACCATTGAATAAAATAAAAAAAGAAGCCATGCTTGTGCGAAAAACCAGTTACTCTTGACTTCAGATATTGATTTTTTAAGTAATCGTCCGCAAAATAAGCTGAAATGCAGAAACACGGTATTTCTTTTTGTTGAGTCGTTTGAAAAAGATGTGTAAGTTTAAAAGATCCCGAATTCAATAAAAAGTACTCAGTATATAAAAGAATTAAAATATGTGGAGCTATGCTTTTTAACGACGAAATTAAAATACCATTGTGCTACATATCTTGGGTTCATTTTATTCATATCCAAAGTTTGGGAATAATTTTTAACATTATTATTGTAAAAAAATTATTTTGGGTAGGGTTTATGTTAAGTTGTATATTTAGAAATATAATTTTATTCATATTTGCAATTAAACAATATTTTTTAGAAAATTTAGAAAATAACTCTTTAAGTTAAAAAAGTGATTTCCATATCAAAATTTATTGTTCGACCATGTTTGAAATGGTATGTGAAGATATAGGAATTCATACAAAATTTCAAATAAACGGAATTTCTGACAAAAACTTAATTAAAGTTAAAAAAGTGCTTAATGTAACAAAATTCAGAGACACGTTTCGAAGCATTATAATTAGACTAAAGTACTCATTTTTCGAATTTAGTTTTTTGTTGAATTTTGTTCTATTTAATTGCCATATTTCGAATTTAGTTTGTAGTTGAATTTTGTTCTATTTAATTGCCATATTTTTTTGTATAAAATACATGCAGATTAATAATTTAAATTTTCTTACCATTTAAAAACTTAAATTCTTCTTCTTTTACTTCTTCCATTAGCATTACAGTCTAGTACGGATCAGAACCGTCCCAACTAGTTGTATCTAAGGCCCTGGATACCAAGAGGAGATATCCAAGTATCCAGGGCTTTAGCTGTATCCATCTGGCTACGTCAGACAATAAGACCATCTATTGATGCCCATGGTTTTAAGATATTTTTCCACATAATCAATCCATCTGCTGTTTTGATCTTCCCCACTTTTCGTTATCAGTAAACTGTCCATAAGTTAGCTTCTTAACTGGGTCACCATCATCCCTTCCATATCTGACCCAACCATCTTATTCCACAGGATTTAATAACTGAATTTGCTACTTACTAAAGCAATAAAAAAGAAAGTTAAATAATGAACTAAAATTTTGCTCTGTTAATAATTTATAAAATTAGAATAAAACTTTTAGCGAGCAAAAATGGCATATGTTTTGCACATATTCACTGAAGTGAATATGTTCGTTTATCAAAATAAAAACTAACTTTAACTGTAATTTACTTAATCCGTAATTTAATATGATGTCCTTGTTGCGTTGTTATTTTATCACCGTCGTAGTATATCCAACCAATTTTTTTTTTTTTTTTGGGTTCACGATTACTAATGCTCAACTCTTTAGCCCTGTAATTGTGAGCCCAATCCAGAAGACAAGGGAACTCCTGGATGAACTATTAGGAGAATTTTATGGAGGATTTTTTTTATAAAACAAGCTCGGATTTCCGTTGCAAGGAGAGAAAACCACGAAAACCTTCTATGGTTAGCCTGACGGCAAGGGGACTCCAACTCATGATCCATCAACCACTAGGGATATTTTACGTCAGAATTGATCGGTGCGGAATTCGTATCGACAAGCCGGATGCGGAGCCGGATTCCGCATCCGCAAGCCGGATGCGGAATTCGTATCGACCAGCCATCGCTGGGATTCGATCCGGGTTATAAGAATACTCAAATCTCAAAATTGTCCAAACTCTTAGATCCCTGTTCCCCAGAAAACCTTTTAGAAACCATTGGTTAAATGTTCGATCGAATTTAAAATAAAAACTTTTTTCAGTCAAATAAAAAAAAAAAAAAAAAAAAAAAAAAAAAAAACAGTTCAAGAATAAAATTTCTTTCCTCCTTTTTTATCTACAATTTGTTTTTTCCCTTCTTTACACTCTTCACATTTTTTTTTTACGTAAGGAATTTATGTTGAAGAAAATAAATTCCAACTGCAATTTAAAATGAAAAATATCTACCGGTTGAAGTTAATCAGTTATAGGTATACTTTACGAATGAAATGTTTCTTTTTGTTTCTCAATTGCTGTTCGGAAAAGATAAATGATCGGGCTATGAACTATTGATTAAATGAGGAAAAAACACCTTAAGTGGACTAAAAAGAACTTTATTTCTTGGGATTTTGACATATTGATTCGTTGAGCAGCGTACATCAGCTTTTCTTGAAACCAACTTTGTTCACATTTTTCATCTTTAACCTTTTCATTCATGTAGCTCAAAACCCTTAAGTTTTCCTTTTAAAATAGCATCTTTTGTTTTTCATTTCTTTGAAAGAGTTAATGAACCGTGCAAAACATATTCTCTCATTATCGTATATGAAAGTTAAAACGCATTATCTTTTACTTCATCTTTATAACATATTATATTTTAACCAAAATTACCTATCGAAGAATATGAGGTAATTCCAAAAGTGGTATTTAAAAAGGTTAAGGTTTTCCATAGACCATCACGGTACACATTTTTCACCTTCAACCTTTCTGCTTATTAAAGCTCACAAAACTTGAATCCCAGGTTTAAAAATAGTTACTATTGTTGTATCCATTTAAAGCATTAACCAACTGCGTAAAACATTATCGTTTAGATGCGAACATTATTTTAATTTCACAAATTACCTAAGTAATCTGCAAACTATATAGATAATATGCATATTACCTTTTAATAACTCGGTAAAGTGAAAATTTCATCTTCACGGAAGCAACAGCAATGTTATTCTACGATTAAATTGACATGATATTAATTATTTATTTTTCGCTGTCTAAAAAGCTGCCTAAATACTACAATCTAACAATCAACGAATCAGTTGATGAAATCAATAATCAATCACTTAAAAATCTATTATCAAGAATTAAATGGTTAAAATATTATTATAATTATGGAAGTTAATATAATGCCATTTTTTTTTTCAATATCTAAGGAATCAATTCAAAACAATCAACGAATTAGTTGATGGGATCAATCATCAATCACTTTAAAAACTATATTAGCAAGAATTAAATGGTTGAAATATTATTATATTATTATAATTATGGAAGTTAACATAATGTCATTTATTTATTTTTTCAATTTCTAAGGAATCAATTCACAACAATCAATGAATTAGTTGATGGAATCACTCATCAATCACTTTAAAAACTATACTACCGAGAAATAAATGGCAAAAATATTATTATAATTATGGAAGTTAATATAATGTCATTTATTTATTTTTCTTTATATCTAAGGAATAAATTCAAAACAATCAACGAATTAGTTGATGGAATCAATCATCAATCACTTTAAAAACTATACTACCAAGAATTAAATGGCGAAAATATTATTATAATTATGGAAGTTAATATAATGTCATTTATTTATATTTTTCAATATCTAAGGAATCAATTCAAAACAATCAAAATTAGTTGATGGGATCAATCATCAATCACTTTAAAAACTATATTAGCAAGAACTAAATGGTTGAATTATTATTATAATTATGGAAGTTAACATACTGTGATTTATTTATTTTTTCAATATCTAAGGAATCAATTAAAAACAATCAACGATTTAGTTGATGGAATCAATCATCAATCCCTTTAAAAACTATAATACCAAGAATCAAACGGTTTAAAATATTATTATAATTATGGAAGTTAATATGATGTCATTTATTTATTTTTTCAAAATCTAAGGAATCAATTCAGAGCAATCAAGAAATTAGTTTTTCGACCGAGAGAAACAAATTTTTGAACTTAAAAAATACAGAGACCGTTAATGTGCTAACTAACTAAATAAAATGGTACAAAATACTTTATTCTTCAATTTAACTAAGAAAATCAGTTAATCTGCCACGATTTTCAAGCTTTAGGGGTAGCATATTCACTAAAAGAGAATGAGCCACGTTTAACCTTTTCTTCAATTAACTTGTAAGAAATTGATACATACTATTCTTCATTGCATTCTTCTATTAACTCCAATTTTAATCGATACAATATTTAAAAAAGAAAACTAATTTAGAAAACATTTATTAAAAAGGTTAAAGACTGACACGTTTACTGCGTATGGTTAGAAAATCAGTGGTAGAAAACCAGATATCTAAAATCTATATAAATAGTAATTAAGAACTTCCAAAATAAATTAATCTTGGTAATCAAAAATCTTATTTCTTAGTATATTTTTGGAAAATTTCATGTTGTAAATGGCGTTATAAGCTATATATCTACATTAAACTTACAATATGCTCCTTTGAAAACTTCCAAAATTAGGAGTTGTTAAACGACCTCAACACTGCCGCGCAATTGAAAAATCAGCGTTATCGAAAAAAAATTCAAATTTGATATTTCTATATATTTCGCATCTACGTATGATAAGCTACATATGTTGCAAAAAAAAAAGNCCTCATTTCTACAAATAAACAGACTTTATATGTTTGGTAGACATAAAAGATACGAATATTAAAAATGCAGTAAACCAAAGAATCCTACTCCGTTGATAGACTTTTTATATAGATATGAATATGATGTAAATACCCCACTGAAAAATTAGATAGCTGATTGGGTAGAGTGTGGGCAGGCATCAATGAGCAACCATCTTTAGGTTTTTTATTTATCAAACATAATGAGCGAGGAGATTAAATAGGGAAAATAATGAAATATTAGTTAACTTCATATTTTTTTTTTCTAAAACGTTGTGTGATGATAAAAAATATAATTATTGATCATAATTTAATTAACGTATGATACTCAAACTCTCAAACTATCATAAGAAACTAAAAAATGTTTATTTTAAAAGTCTTAGCCAACTTAAAAAAATAATAAAAAGGAGTGATTTTTTTTAAAGTTTTTGTTAATTTTAGGTGCGATGCTCGAACGGAAGATATTAACCGATTTTAAATTTTTTATGTAGTTTTCTTTCCTGTTACAATAAGCAACTTTTCCACACTAAAGCGTTCCGAAATTTTTAAGAAAAAAAATTCCACCCACTCTATTGCTGTCATGTTAATCTTAATTAAACCGTCAATTGTATTAAAAAAAACAAGAAAAAATAAAATATGCTATAACGTCGAACCTAAGACAGGGAATGAATAGAAAATTTATAAAAATATTCTTTTAATTTTGTGGAGGAAATAGGCAAATTAAATTATCCCGGTATCACGGTTTCATAATGAAGCATTTCAACGAATACATTTTATGAAAGCTAATTAAAACTCAAATCTTTCCTTAACTATAAATGCCTTTTATTTGTCATTTATTATATTAATAAATATTATATTATAATATATATTATATTATATTATATTATATTATATTAAAACAATATAATATCTAATGTATAAGGTGCATTATTTTTAATTAATTATAACGAGATAAATTAAAAGAAAAAGCGCGAGGCAATTTATGGAACATCAGAGAGTTGTTGGTTTTTGATGAAAATAGTTTTTGTTTTGAATTTGTGGTTGATACTAACTCGCTACGGGTTTTCTATTTATTTTGCAAGGTTATTACTAACCAGGTACAGGTATTTTAACTAAAGTTTGCTTAGTTTATGTGTGGTTGTCAAATGGTTGTTTATGTAAAAAAGAATTGTTTCTTTAACACAGCTTGGTTACAAGAGTGATCTCAAATATGCTAATTAATAAGTGCAGACGATATTTTAAGTTCAGAAATTACGCACTTTCTCTAAATAAACATACTCTTTTATGACGGATTTGGATTTCTGAGCCGCTATCTGGTTCCAATAGTTTGGTAAGGAGAGTGATCCAAAGTTTGACCCCTTAATGATAATTTGACTTTTCGAGTAATTTCACCATATCTCGAGAATATTTTAAGTGAATCGAAAAATTTATGCACAGGATTATAAAATTTGTTTATCCAAAAATAATTCCATACAAAAAACAACTTTCAGTAAATGTTTATTTTTTTATTCGATAATAGTCGAAAATTTTTTAATTGTAAGCTATACAATTCATTTTAATTAATATAATTTTGTATTACAAAATACATAATTTGAGTGAAATAAGTCGAATAGTCTCTGAGAAATCAAGTTTTAAAAAAGTCGTATTTTTAAAATTCGATTTTTCAATAAACTATTCGACTAATTTCACTCAAACTTTATATTTTGCCACGTAAAATTATGTACCTTAAAATGATGTCAGAAAAAATATATCTGTATATCTTACAATTTATAATTTTTTTGACTAATGTTAAATAAAATAATAAAAAATAATAAATATTTATAAAAGCTATTTTCTGCATGGAATTATCTTTGGATAAACTAATTTTATAATGGTGTGCAAAATGTTTTTAATTTATTTAAAACATTTTCGAGATATGACAAAATACGCAAAAAGTAAAATTAACAATATGGAGTCCAAACTTTGGGCCGCTCTTTTAACTAAACTATGGGGACCATAATTCCCAGATTGCTGCTAACCCTATATTTTGGGTTTCAAAAATCCAAATCCGTCGAAAAAAAGATACATTATTCAAAAAAGGTGTGTTTTGTGTCTGATTTTGCAACTTAAACTATAGTTTTCACTATATTTGAGATCACTCCCTCAAACCATTAAGTTTGAGTTCTAGAACGTAAAGATCCGATGATTAGATCAAAAGTTATTCAGGGATGCCAATTTTTTATTTTGCGCACTGTACAATGCTAATACATTATAACGTTGCTAATTATTTTCTTATATCTGGAATTTGTTTATTACAATTGGGACACTAAGTGCTTTTAAATTCTTTAAATCTACTACGCTAACGAGCTTATGTCATCGTACTAGTATAATATATGTTTTCAAATATTGTATCATCTCTCGAATTCGTTTATTATTCGCACAGCAGTCTATGGTTCTAAATTATTCAAATAATTTATGTTGGCGGCCTGCTAATCATCTTGCAAGTGCAATATATATTTCCATATATTCTATCATTTCTCTAATTCGTTTATTGTATTTACCTATGTCACGATATACGTTGCTAAATATTTTATCATCTCTCAAATTTGTTTATTATAGTTCGCACAACTTTAAATGATTCTAAATTCTTCGAAACTAATACTTTGGAGTGCTTATTACCATACTAATTCAATATATGTTTCCATTTTCTATAGCACAATATAAGTTTTTATATATTTTTCATCTCTCCAAGCTGATGATTAAAATTTCTAAAGAATACTATTATATATATATAGTTGCTACATATTTTCTATTATCTCTCTAATTCATTTATTATATTTTTATAGCACAATATAAGTTGCTGAAGGTCGTATCATCCTTCAAAGTTATTTACTATATTTTCCTATCATTACTTACATAAATTACACAGTTTTAATTTTTTAATCTAACATGTTGTTAAATATTTGATAACGTTTTCAACTCGTTTGTTACAAGATCTATTTTTCTATAATTCACACAGCTAACGCTGCTCTGATTTTTTTAAAAAGACAATCTATTACGCTAGCGTGATAAGTCTGATACAACAAGTTTCCGGGAGGAAAAACTAAAAATATCAAATATTTCTTTAAATGTATTTTCGTGAGTAAAAACAAGTGACAAAAAGAAAGAGAAAAAAATACTAATGGAAATTTTTCATTCAAGAAAATATCTTATAGCACTCCGTAAGAGAGGTTACTTCAAATTCCAAACGATTATTTTACCCACTTCAGCTTTTCGAATCTGGCAACCTTCAGTTATCTGGGTCTCTAATTTCCGTTTGTTTGCGTTCCAAAGACTATTCTGAAAGAACAGTTTCTGTTCTTATCAGAAAATTGGATTTAAACGTTCTCTCTCTTTGAGGCTAACAGAACGAAAGGAGGGTTAAAATGAATGGGCCAAAATTCAATGGACATGTTTATCTTGAGTTTATGGCACATAAGTTATTACTTTCGTTTCATTTTGAACGGCACCTTTAAAGTGTTTTATTTCATTAGCAGAAAAATTACGTAGGCGGATGTGGCAATCAAGGAGTAAAATATCTCGCAGGAGCATATTTTAAATGTAGTCTTTATGATTTCCTTTAATGAAAGGAAATAAAGTTTCTTTTATAAAATAAAAATAAAAACTCTAGTTTTTTTTATCAAACAAAAAATTTGGAAGGAATAGTGAACACATTTTTTCGCTTTTGTGGCAAAATTGAAATTAGTTTTTAGATTAGATTAGCGACTAGGCTAAAATTTTTATTTTTTAAAATTTAACCTGGCCGCACAGAACGTATTGCGTTTTTGAGGTCTGAATTTCCATATTTAAACTTGCCATACCAATCACGAGTGGTTTTTACAATGGCACTTTGTTCAAACACAGCAAATATGTCATGACACGAACAATTTTTGGGGTTTTAGAGCTTTGATTTTTAAGCAAAAATAAACTTGGTGCTGAAAATGTTCATTCTTCTCAACTTGACATTCTACACGGAGAAAAAGATTCTGGTAAAATTACAGTTCTGTATGGTAATGACATTTCTAGTAAAATCAACTGCAATTCTTGCTTAAAAAAACAAACTATACGGTATTTAAACCATTCATTTAGTAATTTTTCCGTTCATATGAAAGTTCTGGTTTTTGAAATTATAGTTAGTTCTTATGTGTGGTAATAAGCTCCAAGCTCTGCTTTAATATATAATGATAAAATTATTAAATTTTACCACATTTACCAAATTTTATTAAATGTTATAAAACCATATTTTATAGTTAATTTTACCAAAATCATTACTATAGCACTTCGGAAAAAAATACTGAGCTTTTTGGTGCTCCCATAGAGCCAGAAACAAGGCAAGTTTTACCATAATCTGGTAGTTTTGACCATACATTATTTCCCAGGAATTTAACATGTCTTCAGCATGAACATATATTGTAGAAGGTGTAATTTCAAGAACTTGAAATTGAAATAAATTGACTCGAACAAAAAAGCAAACCATATATTCTGGTAGAACATAACGTCCTCTTTCGAATGGTATAAAACATAATGGCAAAAAAAACATTTAATGAGATTTGGAATGTTACAATTAAAAAATAATAATAATAACTGCGGGAATTTTGCTACTAAACCAACAAAACAATTTAATGTCTTTATGTATTTAGATATATCAGCACTTCTTAGCTTAAAGGGCTACACTTACATGTCCATAAGTTCCATGGACCAAGATCTTGCTAGCAAATGTGTGATTAATGGAGGAATGGCTCCTACTCCCCGGTTTGAAAAATTTAAGAAGCTCTTATTTTCTATTTCTATTTATAGAAGAAGATTTTTCCCACTTTAGGGACTATTTTAATCTTTTTCCAAAGCATTTTGATATTACCTCTACCCAGGGACATTTTGAGTATATTGTCACTTAATCTTCCCTCGTAACCAAGCGATATATCATCTACAGCACAGAGAGCTAAATTATATCACTTATTGTAAGAGGTTAGAGCAAATTTTAAGTCGTTAATTAAAAGTAAAATCATTAATTTCTTTGAGTAAATTAGTTATTTTGCTTCGTCTAATTATAATCATAATAAAATGTGACGGGCAATGAGGTAGGTATCTATCAAGTCACACCTTGATGATATGAACCAGATTGGTAATGTTGGAGGGGCGTTTTTGAGACTCATGCAGACATTTAATTTCCACAATTCAATATTTTTATACGTTATTTTGTTGATATATTCAATAATTAGGCAATACTGATAGCTAGAAATTTTCTACAATCTGATGGTTCTCCTTTTAAATGTACTTGCCTGGGGGAGAGCTATCTGCCTTCGGAAGAACTTCTTCTAATTTGCCTTAAATTGCTTATAATAATAATGGCCATCAGTACATGCGCAAAAATATCATCATTATATCATCAATATATCATCATCATATCATTTAGAGCATGCGCATTTTTAAGTGTTCTATGACTATATTGATCAACAACACTTTTATATGGTACAGAAAATCTTTCTTTCTGCTTATATATTTGTATTTTATACTAAGATAAAATTTTGACATGATCAGAATGATTTCTGGCTCACTAGTAGTGTAAGTAATGCCTGAAGGAAAATTAGACACTTATGATAGTGTCAGAAATACGGTAGTAATCTGAGTACAGTACCGTATTCAGATTATTTTAATGTACGGTATAGACTACCGTCTAAAGAGAAAAATCATACTTAAAACGTATGAAACAAGAACAGAACAACGAGTAGTGGAGACACTATTCAGGGTTCCTAAGGAAAAAGTGCTACATGTTGCATATAGCTGATGATTATGATTAGCCAGGTTGACATTAGAGTGTTTAAAGGGAAAAATCATACTTAAAACGTATGAAACCAGAACAGAACAACGAGTAATAGAGTTAACACTGTATAGGACGAACGGTTGTGGATAAATTGAGTAAAGAGCGAACATCAATATCCGATAGATCGATACCATTGTGAAGGGTGAGAAAACATATTGATCTTCTATGTATTTATTGCTCCTCTCTATGTATTTATTGCTGCAGTATATCAGAATAAAGTAATGGGGCAGTTATTTTTGCCTCTGAAATTTGTATTAATATGCGTTGCTCTGATATCGAAGTATCTATCTTTCATTTATTTCTAAAATAAATAAGTGCTTAGGAACCAATTATGGTTCTAACTATGGTTATGAACTTACTACGTAAAACAGATCAAACCAACACTTTTAACCTGTAGTACCTGAAATGAGACAAATTTTCTTTCCGCTTCATATGGAAGAGCCTAAAACGCAACTATATATATAAATCAAGAAACAGCATGATCTTTACTGTTGTTGATAACGAAATGAGGAAGATGAAAAGTAATCAAAGAAAGCTATGAAAGCTTTTTTTTAAAGTAAAGTAACTGTATGATTACTTTTGTAATCAAAGTTTTTTTAAGTTTATATATTAAATGTTTTAAGTTTATACTTCGCATTGTTTTGTTATGAACACGCCCATCTTTAGCACGACTATCACGACACGACTTTATCACGACATTTCTAGTACCTTCCTTTATAATCCTGAATGGTGGCTCTGCTATTCAAAGCTATCAGAATCTTCTATTGTCCGCTTTTCATTTTGGCAACGCTTATTGAAGTTTAGGCAGTGAATCGAATGATTAAAGAATTGAATTCTGGTTCGGAGGAGCCATGGTTTGATCCTCGACCCCGCTAAGATCCACGCTCGTAAAATCTGTGGAATCAAAAGTCCTATGGTCGGTCTCAGCACAGTACCATGGCTACAGGAGCCTGGAGAAAATTTCTTTCCTCTTCAGATCTATGTCTAAATTGTGGAAGTGGCCTCAAAAAATTATGATGGCATGTCTTAGGATCATCCTTAGGAATGTTTCCAGACCGTTGACTATAACCCATTGTGTGGCTTTAGAGCATGGCAAATAAAATACCTTCTTATCTACCTTATTTTTGTTTTCTTTAAGTATTAATATTTGAACATACATGTAATAATTTTTAGAAAATATTCGTAGCTTTAAGCTTATGTCTATGTCACTGAAGTATGGTACAGATCAAGTATGTCTCTAACTTAAGATGAGTACATTTTTAGAGATTTTGGAGCGTGTATAAAAATAATATTTATCATAATTGAGGCAATCTTCATAAGGTGCTATAATGAATCAAATTATCGCATTTCCTAAACTCGATTGCACGATAATATGGTTCAACTTTAGGTACAACTACTTGCATATGGTGATGATGTTGATATAATTGCTTGTTCCCTTCCTGCCTTGAAAGAGGCATTTCTTGCCCTTGAGATGGGTGCAAGACAAATGGGCTTATTCGTAAATGTAGAGAAAACAAAATAGTATACGTTATTCTCAAGAAGCAGAGTCCCAGATCCCTATCTTCAAATAAATTCTTAAAGATTTGAAACAGTAAGGAGTTTTAATTACTTAGGATCAATTATTACCCTTGACAACAGAATGACTCCTGAAATAAAAAAACCGACTCTATCTGGCAAATAGGGCTGTCTATGGGCTGAGAAGATTTAGTAAATCTAGGTTTCTTTCTAGAAAAACAAAGTTTTTAATCTACAAAACTCTTGTTCGGCCAGTCTTGACACACGCTTCTGAAGCTTTGACAATAATAAAACTGGAGGAAAATTGTATCGCAATATTTGAGAGAAAGATTTTGCAGAGTATACTTGGTGGTGTAAATGAAAACAATAACTGGAGAAGGAGATTTAATTCTGAACTGTACAAGATTTATAAACAACCTGATATTATCAAATACATGAAAATAATAGAATGAATTGGATGGCCCACGTGATTCGAATGAGTGATGACAGTACAATAAAAAAGATACTGCTGTTTAAACCCACTGGAACAAGAAAGCGGGGAAGGCCGTGGCTGAGATGGGCTGACTCAGTGGAGTCTGATTTTCCTGCATTTAATGAAAAGAATTGGAGATCAAAGATAAATCGGAAGTCGCCACGGAGAAATCTTCAGAGGAAGACATTAAAATCACATTAGGCTGTCTGGTCAACTATGATGATGATGATGGTTCAACTTTAAAAAAATATATTATTCAATTAAACATTTTATGGTTGCTGCTAAGTTGCACCGTGTAACGAATCATAGCCTTAGAATTATGGTTCAAAGTTGGGCCGATTTTTCGGAGTATTTACTGTAGCAATACTTTCTGCTTAGATACATAAATTTGCAAAAACGCAAAAGTTTACTGCAATCGAATAAACCCGAAAGGTTAAGCAAAACAGCTTGCAAAGTATAATCTATCTGGATGTGAGTCATCACTAAGTCATTTTAATAGAAAATTTTGTACAAAACAAATAAAATGTTATTTAATGTAGTGAAAAGTTCGTTTATTAATATTTAAATTACATTTAAAAAAATTCAATGATAGGAATAAAAAGAATACCATGTTAAAAAATGAAGAATAAAAGAAAGGGAAGCCTTTTCGGATGCAACATTTTCAGACTAATGGAAAGGCCATTGAAAATAATGAGCTCGTTTCAAATGTTCATTATAGAAAAGATTAAAATGAAATGCTTGTTGGTAAATAGAATAATTAATTGAATAGCCTGTTAAAAAAGTAAATTAAAATTAATTAGCCCATAAAAAATAAAGAAAGGAAGTAATCGTTGTTAAAGCTTTTCTTAAAAATTGTTTTATGTTTCTGAAGAATATGATATTTATTGATTTTGTGTTTGTCTCTTGGGGAGTTTATTGATGCAGACAATGATAAACGGACAGAGGATTTTATTTTTTTCATGTTAACCTACGAAGAAGTAAATGCCCGGAAACCAATTAATGTTTTCAAATGTTTTTTTTAAAATTCATTTCATTCTTTGAAATGCGTTTCATTGAATTTAGTTTACGAATCATAAATTTTTAGGTTCTAATTATTTTTAAAACTTGAAATTCTGGAAAATTTTTAAAGATACTTACAACTTTAAAGTTTGAAAATCGGTAATTAAGTTCAATAGAACATATTCCAATTAATTAAAAGAAACAAAAAGATGCAAAAATATTAATCTAGTAAAAATAAAGCATTCCTACAACGGCCGTTGAGGGCAAGTTCATGGAGGTTAAGTCCTCCGACTAACGGCTTGTTCTAGACTTAGCAATGTGGTCATCATTGTCCACAGGCCACCTTTACTTCCCAGATGTTGGCACCCACTGATCTGAAGCTGGTTGGGCCTCAAGCCGCCACTGGGGAACGAACCTCAGTTCATGACAATAATAGTTCAGTACCTTAACAACTCCACCATCGCAGCTCATTAATTAGGTACTGAATAAATTAGGAAAGTTCTGACTAATAATTCTTCATAGGTTAACATGAAGGATGTAAAAAGCCTTTTCAATCTGAGAAGATCTTCAGCTTCAGCAATTTTTATTTTATTTCATTTTGTTTTATTTTATTTTTCTTTAAATTTTATTTTATAACGGTTGTGAAACAACCGACACAATTTTGAGTTAACAACTATCAACGATCAGCAATGTAATTAATATAAAATTTAAACTTAAAAAACAATATTTTTCAAAGAATTTTTATTTGATATTTATTTTATGTTCTATTCTACCAAAATCCGCAGAAAAATTTTGAGCGGAAAATAACAAAAATATTAAAGATGTTTAGATTAGTCCTGTGTCAACACTCGTCATTCCTACTTTAACGGATACAGATAGGAGTTTATCGAGTAAATCAAGTACTCAAAACGATTTCATTCATAAAATGTGTTAAAATAAAAGCATCAACTGAAAATTCACAACTATTATGAAAAGACCCAGCATTTTTAGGATAGCCATTACTATCTCTAAATTCGCTTCAATTCCACTCGTATGTAATTTGTTTCGATCTTACAACCTATAGGAAATGTTCGAGAAATGTTTTAGCGATGTAATTCAGAGGCAGTGACAAAGCCATCAGCAGAGATGAGATAAACGAGCTATGCCCTCACATTTATTAGTTTCTCGTTGAATGAGCGATTCGCGGGACTGTCACGTGATTCCCTGATACCCTCATTCTATTTAATCACTCTGTCCAAGTCCATTTATGTTATTGAAGCGGTGTTGCGTGAAACTGTGGTTAAAGGACACTAAAAAGGCAAATTCAATCAGAGTTGTTGGCATTTTATTATGTTTTTAAGAACACGATAAGTAGTAAAATTTCTGTTACCAGAATGGTTTTATTGTCAGATGTCGTGATATTTAAGTGTTTGATGACGTAGCACCAGATTAAAATCAAACAACTATTTTGATTGTTCGTAGAACGAAAAGCGAAAATAAAGTACCTTTGTAACTTATGATCCAATCATCAGATTTCCATGAGCATAATATAGCTCTAAGATATAGGAAACAATTTTAAAATGTGATAACTAATTGTTGCTAATCATTATTGAAGCATCTCATGAAATTGGGGCTATGAGTGAAGAACACTAAAATTATTCCATGAGAATTATATAGCTCTAAGATTTAGGAGACAATTCTAAAATGTGATAACTAATTGTTGCTAATCATTTCATGAAATCGACGCTATGAATAAAGAACACTAAAGGGTTGATTCAATATGAAGGAAATTATTGTATTCTAAGGACATACTAAGCAAGGATTGATGGATAAATGAATGATAATATTATAAGAAAGTTCTTGCTGTAACACTAAAATGATTCCATGAGCATTATATAGCTCTAAGATATAGGAGACAATTCTAAAATGTGATAACTAATTGTTGCTAATCATTATTGAAGCATTTCATGAAATAGAGGCTATGAGTGAAGAACACTAAAATGATTCTATGAGCATTATATAGCTCTAAGATTTAGGAGACGATTTTAAAATGTGATAACTAATTGTTGCTAATCATTATTGAAGCATTTCCTGAAATCGAGGCTATGAATAAAGAACACTAAAGGGTTGATTCAATATGAAGGAAATTATTGTATTCTAAGGACATACTAAGCGAAGATTGATGGATAAATGAACGATTATATCATAGGAAAGTTCTTGCAATAATTACTAAGATTACACCAGATAGTTTAAACATCTAAATTGGATTGTTGCAAAAAAAAGAATTGTCCTAACTGGTTTTTGATCTAATGGTAGGATTTCTCTTCAGGATTTGGGCAACTATCCTCAACTGTGCTAATTAGTTATTCATAATTATTATTTAATGTAGTTATTGAAGCTGTATTCTGGAATGCTATGAGAATAGTTAAACAACACTTTTAAGGTAAATTCATTGCGTTATCAATTATTAAATTGCGTTATCAATTAAATTGCGTTAAATTAAACTGCGTCATCAATTAAGCGCCTTGAATCTCGATTTTGGCATTTATGGTTTTATATTTTTTTCTACTTATTTTCCTGTAAAGTCTTCTTGGCTTGTGTTCGATTTCTGATTCGGAAAAGTTTTTTTTCCTGTTCCTTAGTGGAATTGTTGGTACTTCCCTCAGCTACTTAATGGTGTAAGGATAAATTCCAATTAGAACATGGGTGTTTTGGTATCTTTTTCTTTTGTTGGACTGATTGTATAGTATTGCTCTGTGTTGCCCAATAGCATGTGATTAATCCCAGATTCGAATTATAAATGCTTTTGCCATTTGTATTACGAGTGTATCTGGACAGGGTAGTGAACAAATATTGGTAGAATGAGGATAGAGCTACTTAAGCTCAGAAGAGCACATTTTAGAAATGGTACTTTGTACAACCGAAAGAATATACAAGCAGCGACATTCTAGTGGCTTTAAATCTAGAGGCTAGGAAAGCTGCAAGCACACTATAATTGGGTACTTGTAACTCGAGAAGAAATAGAGTGTTTATGTCTTGCCTAACTTTGTGATTTAAATCAGATTTAATTGAATATTTGAAAGCGATTTCTTTCAAGTGTGTCGAACCTGATTGGCTTCTGAATCGACGCATGCTACGATTCACCTGCGAGGACCACTTTACCACTTGCAGATATCCAATTGATGAAAACCGTTAATGACGTCTTGATAATAATTACTTAGATGTGAAACTCTTATGGTTCTGGTTTTTGTAAATAAAATTCAAACTTAAAAGCTTTAGAGTTGAATTTGCTTGTGAAAAAAAATCAATTGACTTTGTACGCCTGCGCCAGCGTAATGGAAAAGTACCAATTTTTAATGTATTTTATTAATGTTTTACAAAAAAAAAATTTTTGTTGTTTTTACGACACTTTAGAATAAACGAATACATAGATCCGGGGATGCCAACTTTCTACGCTTTTAAGGAAAATTTCCTCTAGTGGTAGCTACGTTTATGATTCAACGTATAATTATTTCATTTGTTGATTTGATTTAAAGTTATTTTCCACAGCAGTATTTATAAGTGATTCAAAAGTTCACATGAAACATCATTTCGTTCCAATTCCCTCGTGCGGAGACTAAGATGTTGATAAAATTACCGAAAATTCTGAAATCTTCTATTTTTAATTGCTTACCGCTTTATACAAGTAGTCTATACTACTCTAAACAAGTCTATTTAGTCTATACAAGTCTAATCGATGCTACCAACTACTTAGCATAATAGTTAGCAGCTCTGATTAGATATACTACTATTTATATATTTAAAAGACTCCTAGTGAAAAACACTTTTGCTTTAAGTACAAAGACTTCATCTTTTTTAGCATAAATCTGTAAAAGCTCAATAAACTTTAAAGAGCCTTTCGCCATAACCTTAGTATACAGTAATCTTTTTAAAAATCGGGACAGCACAGAAATAAAACTAAAAGGTGATTCTTGTTTAAACACAAGCCAAACTGCGAAAACTAACGCCTCTGGTGATGTTCGATGTTCCATTAAGATTAATTACTTACGGCTGAAATGGCAGCCAAAGAAAGAATGCACCCATGAGAAAAGTCGCCATCTCATAATTTAAACAGCTATCTCAAATGGATTCTCGTTTACCTTTTTTTTGCAATACTTTTACGTTGCTATCTGAAAAAGATAAAGCATTTTTATTTTTTAAAAAAGGTTTGTTTTTATTTCGTTTTTATCGCCACATGCTTTTGTCGGAGGAAAAAAGATTACTTTAATCATGTGAAATGTTTGAAAGCAATTTTTATTTTTCCTTCACTTTATTCTTTTGAGTTCTTTATTAGCATTCCAGTGAAAGTATTTCAAAGTTATTTAAATTATGTGAGGATCGAATGCTCTAGTGATAAAATTAGAATAATTGTCGCATCAAAGAATGAATTTTAAATTTCCTGGATATTGTATTTTGATTTGAAGGGGATTAAATGAAAAATGACTCATTATTTTTTCAAAAGAGTAAACAGAATTCTTTAGATTAAGATTATTTTTCAAGTTAACTTTTCCAACAATGAATATCGATTATTTCACAGAATATAACGAGTTTATTTTTTATTTTTATTGTTATACAAGTTCACAGAACATCACTTGTTTCTAAGAATTCTATATACATATCAAATCAGGTCCTTGAACTTATACTTCTAGCTGGCTGTGGCAAAATGCATATTTCAGTTTCCATTTCAATTCTGCTTTCAAAAGTAATTAATTTTCTTAAAATAGCAAGCTTATAGCTTGCATGGCGTAAATAGGAAGATGCATGCTTATTGGAGAGTGAAGATGGCAACAGTGGTATGACTGCAAATGACGTAGTGTGGGTATCTCGATACTGATTGCTTGTTGGAACGTGGCGTTTGTTTACGTAGCAACTGTTCTTTAAATTCTATTTCGAATAAGCCAAGCCCGTCATGCATCATTCTCTTAAATGATACATTCTACATTTGTATACAAAGATTCTTTCACTATATATTTATTGCTTAACACAAAGATAGGCATGAAACCTTGTAGAACATAAACGAATTATGCATCAAAGTTGTCAGCTACACAAAACAAAAATATATCACGGTTACAATAAAATACATAAAAAAATAATAAATCTAAGTTAAGTGAAAGATGTAGAGGAGAAAGAATTGTATTTCAATAAATTCAATGCGCGATACGTTGCTGTATTTAATTAACTTCATATTCATTTTTCTACTTATGCGGAGAAACTTAACTCGACTTTAACTCCATTTTGCTTATAAATGATCAGCTGGAGCTGACGTCATAGGTCACGTGTGTGGGTATCTGTAATCTTCTTCTTGAAGTGCAAGTACCCAATTGTTTCAAGATAAAAGAAAAGCAATGAAAGCTCTAGTAGCAGGTGGAACGGACGGGTGATGAATTGCAGCTGATGAGACTAGCAATTTTTGTCCATCTCTTTCTTGAGTTCAACGCTTAATTTTATTTTATTTTCTACAATTAAGAATAATGGCGACAACTTTTGAAATTACAGGCAAAATGTGACTATTCAAGAAGACACAGAAAGCTAGAAAGTTTTCATGAAATAAAAAAATGTGGCTTTACCAAACTATACTGGCATGACGTAACCAAATTTAATGGAACTAAAGGTTTTTAAACTACATACGGAGATGTGAATATCGCTGGTCATTTCCTTGGAGATGAACCAGGGTAGAGAGGAAGTTAAAAACCCAACCATCTATAATCAGACGATGTTCTTATAAGGCACGAGTTCCATTCCTTTTAAAACAAAGACATTTTTTTAAAATTTTTTTGAAATACTAAATTTTCACCAGATTTTAATTATCTTCCTTTTTTATTTTAATAAATGTCATGTTGTTTAAGCTTTTCCATCTTTATGGAATCACGCAACACAAGAATTACATAACAAAATTGCTGCTGATGACGAAATCATGAAAGTTAATCGAATAATTTCGACGTATATAGCTGTGCAAGTGTAGAGCTCTCTATCAAAGTGAAAGAAAGGTGCAACCACCGACCGTCACTGAAAATTGTACTACAATACATTGCTTTATGTTCTGGGCAAAACTTTCTTCAACACGAGTTTACATTCACTTTAAATGCACTCATGTGTTAATCAGTTATACTCAATCTGCAATGCACTTAATCCTTCTTTGTAACTCTCACTGATGGCTCTTCTATCGCTATTATATTTTTGACATAATTACGCGTGTCAACCTATTATTTGACAGCCATTACAAATCTCAAAAAATCCAATCCATGGTGTACTATTATTTGAGTTTATTATAATTTACTTATTATTTACTATTCAAATAGTAGTACGTCATGATCGAATTCTTGGGATACTTTCTCGGCTTAGACACTGAAGGAGGGGACACAATTTAGAAAACCCGAATGAAATTCGAAATTGCGAATAACAATATAAATTATAATTAAAATTTTAGGAAATTGTAACGAACAATATACCGAAGATTTGTAAATGATATATGTTCTACAACTATATGCACGTATTCTTCGAATAAATTCGTTATGTGACATTTTTATATTTTTCGACATCAAATGAATTTTCCTTCTTTATGAAAAGAACATTCAGGGTCACACATTTGATATATTTAAATACACTCGCACCTAAAATTAAAATTATAAATACAAAAAATTTGATTTGTCAAAAAAAAAAAAAAAAAAAAAGAAAAACAGTTGGATTTAATTTAACTGAAAACATATACGAAATGGAAGAAGATCAAGGATTACAAACTTGGCGGTGGGGAGAATGCATCATAAGGATTGAGAATTGCATAACGACCATTATAGGAAATGTCATTGTGCGATGGATAAGGTTTTTTTATAGACTGGCATCGTAGGCAACTTTTATGAACTGGTTGTTCATGTGCTTTTAAATCTATAATTAGTAATTTAAATTAGTATTTTTATTTATGTAAATTGTCTTAAGAAATATTTTCAAATTATTATTACAGAAAACTGTATTCAAATAAGTCTAGAATTAGCTGATTTATCGTAGTTCACTGATTCACCAACTTGCAGATATTAGTAATCAGGAGTTTAGCTTCTTCTAGGCCTTTTTAAATGTAATTTTGGACAGTAATTATTAGAAAGCATAAAGTAAATGTAAAATTTGTAAAATCAAAGTAGTTCAAATTGAGGTAAAATTATGATAGCCAATGGTTGCTGCGCAATTCTCAATCTTTATGCTGTGCCCTACTTGTCCTAGTTCATCCATTGACCTAGTTTGTCACTGCTAGTTGTTAACATTCGATTATAAACGTCGATAATCCGTAACAAACCTCTAAGAGCCAAGAGACCAGGGTGGTTAAGGCTCCACATTTTCGGAATGATGGTGGTAATGTGATCAGCATTACGCACAGGCTTACTTTACTTGTGGTTAACTTACTTTGCTTGCGATGGGTACCAGGCAAGCTGGTACCCATCGATTTAAAATTGTGTGGGCTTCATAACACCATCCCCGAGGATCGAACCTTAGTCCTTCGCTTCCCTTTGGTATAGAAAGAACAGAAAAACTTAATACGAAACAATATATTTAATACTTACAATTTTTATTTACATGAATTCACATGAACATGATTTCATATGAATTTACAAGAATTTTTTTATTATAGTGCTTTGCTGCAAACATTTTTATTAATTAATATTAAAAATTCAATTTTAAAATTACAAGCGTATTAATAACATGAGGAAATACTACATTGGTAAACTAATTTAGAGTTAGTTAAATAGATTCACGAATTATTATTAGTATTTCTACATTATCTCTTTATAAATTTTGAATTCTATTACAAATGTAAGCGTGGGAGTTCTATTCGAAATTCCCCGCTTTCAAGCTTAAACTATATATTTTACAAATATAATTACAGTGACTGCGTATAATTGATCCATCCCCTGGTTTAGTGATAGGCAGCTTTATATTATATTAACTCCCCGTAGATATTACATTTACTTCACTCGTTAAATCGATAAATTGGTCTTTTCTCGTATTACGAGTGCTGTTCCATATTACATTAAACATGTTTAGGTCCAACTATATATATATATATATATATATATATATATATATATATATATATATATATATATATATATATATATATATATATATATATATATATATATATATATATATATATATATATATATATATATATATATATATATATATATATATATATATATATATATATATATATATATATATATATATATATATATATATATATATATATATATATATATATATATATATATATATATATATATATATATATATATATATATATATATATATATATATATATATATATATATATATATATATATATATATATATATATATATATATATATATATATATATATATATATATATATATATATATATATATATATATATATATATATATATATATATATATATATATATATATATATATATATATATATATATATATATATATATATATATGTTTTGTATACTTTTATCATTTCAACACTTGCGTAGTCATTAAGTATTAAAACCCAAATTGTTAAAAATAAAAACATCCAAAATTAGACAAAATTCGATTATATTTGGAATTGAGTTTCCTTAAAACAAAACAATTTTTTTTTTGCATTTTAATAAAAATTGATTTTGTTCAACTTTTCCAGTATGCTAATAATATTAGAAAATCAATTTCGAAGTTCTCGATTGCCAAAGTTGCGTAATTCCTCATTCTTTTTATCATACCCAATGGACTTTTAAAATAGTGATACAACTTTGAAAATACATAATTCTTATTTTATTATATTCCAAATACATATCAAGATAATATAATCACTTCTTCCGATTTCACGGTGTTACAAAAAATATGATCTAGCACTAGCATGTAACCCACAAGGCCTAATATTTTAAAAAGCTTATCGTTTTCATAGCAATAACAAGGGGAACTTGTAGTACAGCAATAAATAATTACAACACTAAATAAAATATATCTATAATCTACAATTATCGGTCTGTCGATAAAATCATATTCAAAAAAATAATATAACGTGTTATAAATAGTAAAATTTTTCGAAAAGAGTCACAGCGTCCATTTGACTTAGGTGTTATTTTGACTGTTTCTGTGATAGCTGTTTTACTTGGTTACAGCTTGCTGACAGCAAAACATCTATCACAAAAACAATTAAAATAGCAAAATTGTAGAATGTGACTCTGGAATAGACACATTTTTCTATATTTTACATCATTTTATTGTGTTTTCGAAAATGATTTTATTTAGAAAGGAATCAATTGGAAATCTTTCTGTAATCTAATTCTATCCTGAAGGGAAAAAAAACAGTTCAGTGTTGAATCATAATATAGGTGCCGTGAACCATAATCTGGTGTTAATTTGCTGCTAACTGGTGTTAACTTTATCAAGGTGTTAATTAGGTCCATGTTTCTGTTCAAATTGAACGAAACGAATATAACGAAACGAACAATACGAAACGAATTGGTATACTGTAAAGAAATTTAAAAAATACGATAATATAGTCCAAATTAACACCATATTAAGGTTGAATCAAACTTGAAAGATATTATGGTTCAAAACGCTCTTAAATGGTGAGATTTTTCAAGGCGCTAAGATTTGCGCAACTATAACGTTAACGCCATATGCTTCATAGCGCAATCTTAATATAGCGCAATCAAAATAGCGCTTCATAGCGTAATCAAAATTCGCGCAAGCCTCAAAATGCTATCGCAATTATATATGTATATGCAAATCGCAATGGTTGAGAATAAATTTCGCAAAACCGGTAACTTAAGACCAACTCTATGCAAAATCTCTCTAATTTCTAACAGTGCATACTTTATTATTTAAAATAACTTTTACATTTTTTGTTTAATTTATTTTCCGAATAACTTGTAAATAAAAAGAAGTGCATATTTACGTTATTTCCAAAAATAATTTAATTTCTAAGAAACGAAAGTTCAAAAATTCCTTCATATCTTTACGCAGATGCGAGAAAGTTATTAAACTTTTTCAATGTTAGAGGAATTCTTTATTTTCCTACTGTCTGTAGTTATATTTATTTCAATGTCATATGTTAGCGTGCTAAAAGAGATAGTTAAGTGAATGTTAATACTAATTTATTTCTTGACCGTTCAAAAAATAAGATATCGTGGTTAACAACCTTTGAGTAGTTAATACTTCGAAACATTCTGCGGAATGATACACTGAAAAAAAAATTTACAATAGAACATTTTCGAATAGTTTTTACGACGTCTGCCAAAAGGTTGTAAATACAAGTTTTTCTTCGGTCTCACTGACGGTATGATGAATGAATGCATTTACTAGAAAAATTGAGTTTTTTCTTTTGTGCAGATAATTTAGGCGTGGCTGTTGTTTGTTGAGGGTTTAAGTGTTTTTACATTATTGGTTTTGTGCGTGTTTGTGGGATATGTCTTTGTTACTCATGGTATATCAATAAATTTTATTAATTTGTAGCACGCTATTATTTAGATGTTATTAAAGTGACATTAAATATATATTTACATAATTAAGCCTTATAAGTATAAATACGTATATTGTATCAATTTATGTATATGCAAAACAGACATTTTTCTCCGTGCCAAGTTTGTCAAAATTTTTATATGACTTTGGAAAAAATAAATAGAGGAGAATTGTTTAAATCGTATCCCCTCTAACATTTTAATTCTTATCAATCACAAATCACTGTCAATTAATCACATTTGAAATATTTTAATACTTTTTTTTTGTAATAATATCTGTGAAATACTGAAAATTAAATGTTTTTGCAAGATCTGCAAGTATTATGATTTAGGAAATTGATTACCTATTCCGTACCACCTGCTTCCTAAATCGCACTGGTACGGTTTAGAACTTTTTACAAGGTGCAATTCAGGCAACTGCGTACATTTTAAGCAAATGTGTTATTACAAACCTCAAACAATAGCTAATTACTAAAGAAAGAAAGTGAAAATAACATAATATGTCGCTTAACAATTTGCGATGTATTAAATAATCTGTATGTTATTATAGTTCCTCTATATCCTTGTATAGGGTGTTTAAAAATTAACATTGGAAACTTAAAATCGATTAACTTAAAAAAAAAAAATTAGCGCTAGCACATAGTGGCTTGATTCTTCTCCATGGATTTCCATATGAATAAAAGCTTCTTAATTTATTCACTATAACGTTCTCGATACAATTCTTTAAAAATTAGAGGGAGTACGTTTTGGAAAATATACAATTTAGGCAATTTTCCCCTATCACACTTAAATTCAGCTTACCAAACAATTTAAAAATTAATAATTGCATTACAAATTCTTCTCAGAACTCAATTTTGTTAACGATACGAAAATCGTTAATGCACATATTACCTAAGTAAATTAACGGAAAAACCTTGATTCCACACTTTAACGGATTACCTTGGTCGATTCAAAGTATGACAAGCCCGCCATAGACTTTACATGTTAAAAGCAGAATTGAGGAGTCTGCTTGGTGCAACACTTTTCTCCCGGCAACCACGATTGTGGACCCGACTTTCTGATCATTTGAGCGCGCCCCTTGTTTTTTGTTCGCCAAGCGGATTACCTTAGTTAATCTGCTGATTAGCTAGGTGCATATTCGAGTTTCAATGCCAACATATAAAATGTTTTTATTCGTTAATTTTAAAGTTAACACAAAACTTTATTAAATAAATAATTAAGTTTTGCTCATAATTTAAAAATAAATTAACGTAAGTCCTTGATTAAAGATTAGCGAATCCTTAATACGCGTATTACCTAAGCAAATTAACAGAAAACCCATAATTCCACACTTCAACGGATTACCTTAGTTTATCTGCTGATTAGCTAGGTGCATATTCGAGTTTCAGTGCCAACATATAAAATGTTTTTATTCGTTAATTTTAAAGTTAACACAAAACTTTATTAAATAAATAATTAAGTTTTGCTCATAATTTAAAAATAAATTAACGTAAGTTCTTGATTAAAGATTCGCGAATCCTTAATACTCGCGCATTACCTAAGCAAATTAGCGGAAAACTCTTGATTCCACACTTTAACGGATTACCTTAGTTAATCTGATGATTAGTTAAGTGCATACTCGAGTTACAATGCTAACATATCAAAAAATTTTATTCGTTAATTTTAAAGTTAACATAAAACTTTATTTGAAAAATTATTAAGTTTTGCTCAAAATTTAAAAATGAACTAACTTAAGTCCTTGATTAAAATCTAATAATATTTGTTTTATTTTTTAGCAAAATTGATAAATGCGAGCTGTGATAACACAGATATGATGAATTGCCTAACATCAACAAGGCAGTCAGCCAGCGAAGGGCAAATGTTTTTTCCAGACACTCAACAGAAGTTACGAGATTATTGCAAGTAAGTGCACATACCAATTAAGTGCAGAAATCAGTAATTTTGAGGATTATCTAGGTAATGTATGAATTAACTAGGATGATCCATTAGAGTGAAGATAACCGTTTAATTTCGCAAATTATCCAAATATAATGTGCAGAAATAAGGGATATTTCAGTACCGTGATCTGTCGCGCCAACTACAATCGCCAAGATGCCAAATAGATTTTTAGCTTGCAAGTTTTTAAACATGTAGATGTTTGCCCAGGGGTGATTACGAGTTAAACCTTTCGAATTGGTCCTTTTCTGTGACGTTTTTTTAATTATTTTTAGTTCCGCGAGGGCAGCTGCCCGGAAGTTACCAAAACTTGGCGATTATTTTGCCACAGATCACGATACAGAAATCTCTCCCAGAAATAATATGCAAATTACCTACTAGGCACTCTTTAAAGGGAAAACAAGATCTTTGCTGAAACTACAATAACGTTTAATTCAACAAAATGTTATTCATTAATTTTTCGGTAGCAAAAGAATCAAGTTAATACAATCAACAAATTAGTTGATAGAATCAATCATTTATCAATTAAAAGATTATTATACAAAGAACAAAACGATTAAAAATATTTTTACAATTAAAGAAAATGTTTGTTTCAATTACTTTTCGATATTGAGAGAATCAAGCTATTGCAATCAAGCAATCAGCAAATTAGTTGATAGAATCAATTATCAATCAAATAAAAAAATATTATGAATCGAACCAAGCAGTTTAAAATATTTTTACTATTAAAGAAATAACATAATGCCGTTTATTCATTTTTCAATATCTAAAGAATCAAACAATCAACAAGCAAATTGATAGGTATTAATCCTCAATCAGTTAAAAACTATTATACAACGAATCAAAACGATTTAAGATATTTTAAAAATTAAGGTAATAGCGTAATCTAAAGAATTATAGCTATTAAAATTTGTCAATCAGCGAAGTTAGCTAGTGGAATTGATCATCAATCAGTCAAAAGACTGTAATTTATCGAATCAAACGGTTTGACATATTTTTACAATTTAGGAAATAGCATAATGTCGTTTATAAATTTTTCGATGTCTAAACATTTAAGATAATTCAATCAACTTGTAAGTTAATGGAATCAAACTGTGATAAATATAAACAACTGAAGTGATGACAATATGCCGATGAAACTAAACTAAAAAGGAAGGAAGAGGAATAAGAAAATTAAAATGTCGCAAAACCTTGATCACTAATTAACGGATCATCCTAGTTAATCTGCAGTTTAGTTAGTATACACATAAATGGATTTTGAGCTTTAGCGGTAATATTTACTTATGCATTACTGAACTAGCAACCAATAAAATGAGTTTAATGTAATGTGAGTTGAAAAGCTGCTAACTATTTACTTTAAAAAAAAAAAGCTAAAATTTGGCTTGAAATAAGCTTAATCTTTAATAGAAAGAAAAAAAAAGATTTCAAAATGTATATTTATGATTTCACTTTTGTTGTCGTTCTTAAGCTTAAAATATATTTGTCAAATCAGCTGCTTAGAATTACGAATTCATTAAAGTTGGTTAAATTAGTTGTTTTTAACAGTAACCTAACTTAAAGAGCCTGTGTTTTAAATTTTATCGTAAATTTGTGATAAAAATAAATCACAAAGCGCTGGATCTGTACGCAACATAGAACATGCAATAACAAATTCGAAAACTCAAAAATGTCATTAGAAAATCGAAATAGTCGTTAAAATTATCAATAATGAAAGTTTTAAGACTCACCAAAATAACTTATGATCTTATTTGTCAATATTAAAGGGCAATATTTATAGATCAGTTTAGATATACTAATTATGTAGTATTTTCTACCACGCCACAATTTCAGATGCAAAAACGCATACTTTTTTATCACTTAACACAGATATGGACTTGGAAAATCGCCACATTTTTGGAAAATTTTATATCTTATTATGTTGCTTTTGGTATTTTTATTTGTCTTAAATTTATCTTTATTGTGATCGTATTTTTTATTTCATATAAACTTATCTTATATAATTTTATTCATTTTTATTTAACTTATGTCTCATTTTCTTGTTTTTTCAACTTTATCTCGTCTTATTCTTCTTACTTTTTATGAAATCACCGGCATTTCATTGTGTAGCCAACATCAAATTTCCATCCTTTTTATCACAGAATCTCGACGTATTTTATTTATTTTTAAGATTTTCGTCTGGGATTCTTTTTATTTTTTAGTAATATCTTCTTAGTTTCAATTTTAACGCCTAAATTCCTACCTTAATTTTCTAAGTTGTCATGATCCCATTTTCGAGTAGTTATGTTCTTCTTTTTTTTAATTTCAGTTGCCATTTTTCTCTTTTCGAGTTTAATTAATTCTGATGGGTTATGAAAAACACCGAAGATTTATCTAAACTATTAGTGAATTTTTCATTTTTCTTGAGAAACAGGAAAACTACTCAATAATTACAAAGGGGTAAGTAACAAAAAATATATTGTAACATGAGATAATCAGGACAAAAGGCTACAACAGCTACAACTTTTTTTTTTTTCTTTCCTCCAAGCCCTGAGCATGTACCTAGGTTATGAAAACCCTTAACCATATAGCCCAGGACTTGGCCGCTGGTCCAGCTCCACTCCAGCCTAAATAACATACAATTTAAAAAATTTAAAAATTTAAAAAAAAAAAAAGATTTTACTGGAAGTGTGGAATTTAGGAAGAAATAAGACCAAAAAAATATTATACATGTAAAATGGGAAGTTATTAAAATTTTAATAGATAGTCATTATCCGCTAAGAAGTTCATAACTGTTATTAATCTTTTGTTTAAGGTATTGTTTGTAATAAAAGTTTTCTGCCAAATTTCTAAATACAACAGCTACAACTACAACTACTTTAAAAAAGCGTAGATGTCTCTTTTTAACAATATCTTTTTACAGTTACAGTTACAATTTAATTAACAATAAACGCTGCCATCTATCGGTGGTTCAACAAGTATTTTCACACCATTATCTTATTTTCTTCATTTTGAAGAGTGAGTTAATTTTTTTAAATTTTTTATTAGGAACTTGATGAACGGATTGGAATGTGCAAGACGAATTATTGATGAATGTGTAAATGAAGAAGAAAGAAGCATGTACCATAATTTAACACGTGATATGGTCGGGATGAATGTTGAACTTTGTACACCAGGATCTTCTCTGAGCATGAGTAAGTTTCAAATACTTCAAACAAAATTTCTTAACTAGAATCAATACAATAGACATCAATAGATGTACAGTGCGCCTAAAAAAGGGACCACCCTGAATAACCTTTGATCTAAAGATCGGATTTTCACATTCTAAGATTCAATCTTAATGGCTTGAGAGAGTGACCTCAAATATGCTAACTAATAAGTGCAGGTAATAGTTTAAGCTACGAAATCAGACACATAAACGTATTTTCTTTAAATGAATATACCTTTTCTTTGACGGATTCAGATTTCTAAACCCTGAATATGTCCTAATAGTTTGGTCAGGAGAAAGCTCCAACAGAAAAATTCAGAAAAATTGTAGTTCTTATAATCATACATATAGTAAAAATACAAAACTGAAAAGCAAATTTAACTAAATAAATGTTTTTATGACATGCTCTAAGGCATCATGATAAAGTTAACAAATTTCAAAACATTTAACTAATTTTAACGCAAATTATAAAACAATATTTCATTGTTTATTTTATCAAAAACCATTACAAAAGCACTTTATCAAGCTTTTTGGTATTTCTATAGAGTCAGAAACACAATAAATGTTACCAGATTCTGGAAGTTATGACCATACTTTTTTTCAGTATATTATAGCTAATACAGTTATTTATAATATCAAAATTAATAATTATGAATAATAAGATTTATGCTTATTTTTAATTTCTAGGAACCTAAAGAATTCACAATTAAAATTAATCAGTAATAATTGAAAAATTATATAGCTAGGTACATTTTCTCCAAACATAAAACATTTCTAAATTTAATCATATAAAACTGAAGTATGCATAAATTATAAATTTGCATGCAAAGTGAAATTAGATTTAAATGGAATGGAAGGTCAGCCCATCTGTTAGTTTATGTCGAGCGGGTGAGAAAATATGTCGAAATGCCATAATATTCCCTCTGTTGATGGATGGTATCTGACTCGAGTCATTTTTCCGGATGAAAGATTGATGACATTTGATTAAATGGAAAAGCAATTTTATAGTAGCGGAAAAAGCGTTTTATTCCCCAAAATTTCTCTTTTACTCGTATAAATATTGAGATAGATTAATCTTCATGGTAGAAAGTTGTTCTTTCCATTTCTGCAGTATGATAAATATCATGCAAAAGTTTTCCCGGCAATTTATTTTACATTACTAAATGCATTTTGTAGAGTGAAAACTGCTTAAGCGTAATTAATTTTTACATAATTTAACACAGAATCTAAATAATATAACTATAAAATGATAAAGATAAAAATACATAGAGCAAGAATGTTTTTATTGGATTTATATTGAAATGGAGCATGGGACAAAAAACAACGAACACATCAAGTAGTTTTGCATGTTTGAGATAGTGAGAAAACTAACAATGAAAATGCTAAATTCATGGCAATAACTAACAGAATCACAAATCTGTAACCACTGAAAATTAATGAATATGAGTTCGAACCAGCAGCTCAATTTAAATATTTAGACACAATTGTAAACGATATTAATAACATAAAATTTCAAATCAAAAATAGAATAAACATGGCTAACAGATGTTTTCATGGATTGAGAAACCAGCTCAAATCTAAATACATAAGTTGTGACATAAAAATACACTTGTACAAGACATGAGCGAAACCAATAGTTTCATATGGCAGCGAATAGAGGAACTGATGACTTTCGGAGAAAAATAAAAATTTTCGGTGCAGTAAGAGAAAACGGAACCAGGAGAATTCGTTACAACCATGAATTACAATCAAAATTCAAAGAACCTAACATAGAAAAAGTGATCATGGTTTCTCAAATAAGGTGGCTGAGACAGGTATTTCGATATAGCAATGAAAATCCTGTTAAAAATAACCTTCAAACGCCTGAGGAAAAAAGAAAAAGAGGAAGATCCTGAACAAGATGTTTAGATTGAGTAAAGAAGTGATTAAAGGACTTGGGAGTTAACTCATGAAGAAATATAACGTCTAAATATATCTAGATGGGGTAAACTGACTGGGATGGACTTGGCCATTAACCGACTGCAACCATCTCTGAACAGCAGACCAAATTTTTGGTTTACGTTTACCAATGATCAACACCCTAGCCTTGTAATTTTGAACCCAATCCAGAAGACAAGGGAACTCCTGGATCAAGTGTTTGGGCGAAATTTTGCCTTCGTGGAGGTCTTTTTGATGGAGATAACTCGCATTTGCGTTACATTAGGCGGAAAACCACTAAGACAGTTTATTAAGATCTTTAAGATAAATATAGTCATGAAGTGCATGTAAAGAGCTTTGAAATTTCTATAAAGTACTTTAGAATCTGAATTAATTGCTTTAAGATTTATTATAAACGGTCATAAAATCTATATTCAAAGCCTTAGGGTACCAACAGCCTTAGAATGTATTAAACAACTTTAGGTTTTAATTACGCAACTTTAAGGTGAGTACATAAACAGCCTTGAAATGTATTTAAAGAGATTTAGAATCTTTGCAAGCAGATTTGAAATACAGACAAACAACTTTAGAATGTAAAAAAGCCTTGTAATCAAGTTAATTTAGTATTAATGGTATCTTGTAATGATAATTTTTTTTTCTATTGTCACACTGAGGGCCACAAGACCATGATCTTTGGCTAAAAGTCAAAAATTGAATTTCAACTAAAATATGTGTAGGCAGTTTTAATGTAGCCCAAATTAAGTATTCATAATCATTCTAAACATTATAATTTACTTTTTGGACGGACGAGAGTACAATGTAATGAAAAATATGTTAAATTTTTTTTTAAATGTAACTTTTAAATTTTTATTTCAGAAATATATATAGGAATTTCACCTTACTATTACATTTTTATCAGAGTAATTAGTCTGAAATTATAGTACAATTTTTCAATTTGTTGGATTAGTTAATACTCTTAACAAACTTATAGTTTATATCTTATCATTTGACATTTTACAATGTTTGAATGACTTTCGAAACTTAGTTCCAAAAAGTTCCACGAGGTAATTAGCTAAACTTTTTTTAGTTGTTTTCTTTGATATTTCTTCCTTCGAAAAAACCTGCCCCATTTTGCCCGTATTGTAAAGGTGGAGTAAATATATCGAAAAACAAAAATTATGTTTTTTTTCATGTATTCGCGTTATTTTGCAATTAATTCGCGTTATTTTGCAATATTACTTCGGAAATATAATTTGCTTTTCATTTTTAAT